>NC_081557.1:209493114-209736461 GCF_022355385.1 Mustela nigripes | reverse complement strand
GAATGGATAAAAAAACAAAACCCATCTATATGTTGCCTCCAAGAAACACATTTTAAGCCCGAAGACACCTCCAGATTTAAAGTGAGGGGGTGGAAAAGAATTTACCATGCTAATGGACATCAGAAGAAAGCAGGAGTGGCAATCCTTATATCAGATCAATTAGATTTTAAGCCAAAGACTATAATAAGAGATGAGGAAGGACACTATATCATACTCAAAGGGTCTGTCCAACAAGAAGATTTAACAATTTTAAATATCTATGCCCCCAATGTGGGAGCAGCCAACTATATAAACCAATTAATAACAAAATCAAAGAAACACATCAACAATAATACAATGATAGTAGGGGACTTTAACACTCCCCTCACTGAAATGGACAGGTCATCCAAGCAAAAGATCAGCAAGGATATAAAGGCCTTAAATGACACACTGGACCAGATGGACATCACAGATATATTCAGAATATTTCATCCCAAAGCAACAGAATACACATTCTTCTCTAGTGCACATGGAACATTCTCCAGAATAGATCACATCCTCGGTCCTAAATCAGGACTCAACCGGTATCAAAAGATTGGGATCATTCCCTGCATATTTTCAGACCACAATGCTCTAAAGCTAGAACTCAACCACAAAAGGAAGTTTGGAAAGAACCCAAATACATGGAGACTAAACAGTATCCTTCTAAAGAATGAATGGGTCAACCGGGAAATTAAAGAAGAATTGAAAAAAATCATGGAAACAAATGATAATGAAAATACAACGGTTCAAAATCTGTGGGACACAACAAAGGCAGTCCTGAGAGGAAAATATATAGCGGTACAAGCCTTTCTCAAGAAACAAGAAAGGTCTCAGGTACACAACCTAACCCTACACCTAAAGGAGCTGGAGAAAGAACAAGAAAGAAACCCTAAGCCCAGCAGGAGAAGAGAAATCATAAAGATCAGAGCAGAAATCAATGAAATAGAAACCAAAAAAACAATAGAACAAATCAACGAAAGTAGGAGCTGGTTCTTTGAAAGAATTAATAAAATTGATAAACCCCTGGCCCGACTTATCAAAAAGAAAAGAGAAAGGACCCAAATAAATAAAATCATGAACAAAAGAGGAGAGATCACAACTAACACCAAAGAAATACGAACTATTATAAGAACATACTATGAGCAACTCTACGCCAATAAATTTGACAATCTGGAAGAAATGGATGCATTCCTAGAAACATATAAACTACCACAACTGAACAAGGAAGAAATAGAAAGCCTGAACAGACCCATAACCAGTAAGGAGATTGAAACAGTCATTAAAAATCTCCAAACAAACAAAAGCCCAGGGCCAGACAGCTTCCCGGGGGAGTTCTACCAAACATTTAAAGAAGAACTAATTCCTATTCTCCTGAAACTGTTCCAAAAAATAGAAATGGAAAGAAAACTTCCAGTCATTTTATGAGGCCAGCATCACCTTGATCCCAAAACCAGACAAGGATCCCACCAAAAAAGAGAGCTATAGACCAATATCCTTGATGAACACAGATGCGAAAATACTCAACAAAATACTAGCCAATAGGATACAACAGTACATTAAAAAGATTATTCACCACGACCAAGTGGGATTTATTCCAGGGCTGCAAGGTTGGTTCAACATCCGCAAATCAGTCAATGTGATACAACACATCAATAAAAGTAAGAACAAGAACCATATGATACTCTCAATAGATGCTGAAAAAGCATTTGACAAAGTACAACATCCCTTCCTGATCAAAACTCTTCAAAGTGTAGGGATAGAGGGCACATACCTCAATATCATCAAAGCCATCTATGAAAAACCCACCGCAAATATCATTCTCAATGGAGAAAAACTGAAAGCTTTTCCACTAAGGTCAGGAACAAGGCAGAGATGTCCATTATCACCACTGCTATTCAACATAGTACTAGAGGTCCTAGCCTCAGCAATCAGACAACAAAAGGAAATTAAAGGCATCCAAATCGGCAAAGAAGTCAAATTATCACTCTTCGCAGATGATATGATACTATATGTGGAAAACCCAAAAGACTCCACTCCAAAACTGCTAGAACTTATACAGGAATTCAGTAAGGTGTCAGGATATAAAATCAATGCACAGAAATCAGTTGCATTTCTTTACACCAACAGCAAGACAGAAGAAAGGGAAATTAAGGAGTCAATCCCATTTACAATTGCACCCAAAACCATAAGATACCTAGGAATAAACCTAACCAAAGAGACACAGAATCTATACTCAGAAAACTATAAAGTACTCATGAAAGAAATTGAGGAAGACACAAAGAAATGGAAAAATGTTCCATGCTCCTGGATTGGAAGAATAAATATTGTGAAAATGTCTATGCTACCTAAACCAATCTACACATTTAATGCAATTTCTATCAAAGTACCATCCATCTTTTTCAAAGAAATGGAACAAATAATGCTAAAATTTATATGGAACCAGAAAAGACCTCGAATAGCCAAAGGGATATTGAAAAAGAGAGCCAACGTTGGTGGCATCACAATTCCGGACTTCAAGCTCTATTACAAAGCTGTCATCATCAAGACAGCATGGTACTGGCACAAAAACAGACACATAGATCAATGGAACAGAATAGAGAGCCCAGAAATAGACCCTCAACTCTATGGTCAACTAATCTTCAACAAAGCAGGAAAGAATGTCCAATGGAAAAAAGACAGCCTCTTCAATAAATGGTGCTGGGAAAATTGGACAACCACATGCAGAAAAATGAAATTGGACCATTTCCTTACACTACACACAAAAATAGACTCAAAATGGATGAAGGGCCTCAATGTGCGAAAAGAATCCATCAAAATCCTTCAGGAGAACACAAGCAGCAACCTCTTCGACCTCAGCCGCAGCAACATCTTCCTAGGAACAACTCAAAAGGCAAGGGAAGCAAGGGCAAAAATGAACTATTGGGATTTCATCAAGATCAAAAGCTTTTGCACAGCAAAGGAAACAGTTAACAAAATCAAAAGACAACTGACAGAATGGGAGAAGATATTTGCAAACGACATATCAGATAAAGGACTAGTGTCCAGAATCTATAAAGAACTTAGCAAACTCAACACCCAAAGAGCAAATAATCCAATCAAGAAATGGGCAGAGGACATGAACAGACATTTCCGCAAAGAAGACATCCAGATGGCCAACAGACACATGAAAAAGTGCTCCATATCACTCGGCATCAGGGAAATACAAATCAAAACCACAATGAGATATCACCTCACACCAGTCAGAATGGCTAAAATCAACAAGTCAGGAAATGACAGATGCTGGCGAGGATGCGGAGAAAAGGGAACCTTCCTACACTGTTGGTGGGAATGCAAGCTGGTGCAGCCACTCTGGAAAACAGCATGGAGGTTCCTCAAAATGTTGAAAATAGAACTGCCCTATGACCCAGCAATTGCACTATTGGGTATTTACCCTAAAGATACAAATGTAGTGATCCAAAGGGGCATGTGCACCCGAATGTTTATAGCAGCAATGTCCACAATAGCCAAACTATGGAAAGAACCTAGATGTCCATCAACAGATGAATGGATCAAGACGATGTGGTATATATACACAAAGGAATACTATGCAGCCATCAAAATAAATGAAATCTTGCCATTTGCAACAACGTGGATGGAACTAGAGCATATCATGCTTAGCGAAATAAGTCAAGCAGAGAAAGACAACTATCATATGATCATATGATCTCCCTGATATGAGGAAGTGGTGATGCAACATGGGGGCTTAAGTGGGTAGGAGAAGAATCAATGAAACAAGATGGGATTGCATCTAAATCCTTCTCTCATGTTCTATTTTTTTAAAGATTTTACTTATTTATTTGACACTTAGAGAGAGAGATCACAAGTAGGCAGAGAGGCAGGCAGAGAGAGGAAGAGAAGCAGGCTCCCCGCTGAGCAGAGAGCCCAATGCAGGGCTCGATCCCAGGACCCTGAGATCATGACCTGAGCTGAAGGCAGAGGCTAAACCCACTGAGCCACCCAGGTGCCCCTCTCATGTTCTATTTTGAGGGGAATCCAGACTAAGAGTGTAGGGAAGCTAAGAAACTTTTCCTATTATTGCTTGGTGAGCATAAATCATAATAATCTTCTGGCTTCACAGACCAGCGTACCTCCCGATGTTTACAATTAATGAGATTCCACATTTAGCCTCTCCTTCCCTGATCACAATCAGGTATACCTTCCATGTAGTTAGCATGTTTCACCTATAAATTTTAAATAGTACAATTTGTATAAATCACTTAACCCCATGCCTGATACAAGATAAACATTTTTTTTAAAGATTTTTTTTTATTTATTTGACAGAGAGAGATCACAAGTAGGCAGAGAGGCAGGCAGAGAAAGAGGAGGAAGCAGGCACCCTGCTGAGCAGAGAGCCCGATGTGGGACTCGATCCCAGGACCCTGAGATCATGACCTGAGCCGAAGGCAGCGGCTTAACCCACTGAGCCACCCAGGCGCCCCCAAGATAAACATTTAATCTATGCTACTGGCAATGGTGGTTACTAATATTACCATTATGTTTATTATTTCACTATTAATCTACTGTTTATTCTGTTCAGCTTAAAATTATTTTTTTATTTAGCATATTTACTTGTTAATTTCTCTCTTATCTCAAAGATCTTGTGAGAAAAACTCAACAATTGTTATCAGCTAATGAAGCTAATGTTTAAAATACTTTTCAAGATGATTTTGAAATTAGTGCATATAATGACTAAAACAGGGTCTAGCATATGATACCTTCCCAATAATGTTTATTTACCCCTCTATTGCTATTATCTATTACCATTACTATTGCCAATAATATGATCACTACTATCATTACTTCCATGGAATCAAAATCAGTGCAAGAATAGAAATTCTACTTTTCTCTGCTTCAAACATCATGACCCTATTGAATATGAGAGTTTCATTTTCATTAACTTCAGTTGGTCAATAATTCATTTTCACCAAATTTGGCAAACCTGGCCAAACAGACAAATAGAAGATGGCATTTTCAATTTTTGTACTCTTTTATGAAAGTCACCAGTGAAAAGTGCTTTCTAGGATTTATTGGATTTACAATTGGGACTCAAACATAAGATAATATAGCATGCAAAGGAACATCATTGATTGAGTGCCAACTCGGTACCATGTACTGTACTGGGCATTAGCTCATTACAGCCCAGAACCCTCCTCTCTGACTTCCCATCATTGATCCTAATTCACAGGTGAGGCATTAAGGAACTGAGAAGTTCAATTAAGTGCACAAAGTCATGTATTTTGTACCCAACAGAATACCTCCTTCAAATCAAATAAGTGTTATTTACTATATGTTTTATTCCTGATAAAGGGACCATATGCACATTTCAGAGAAAGAAATGTATCTGTACTCTGAACTCTGATCAGGAATAGAAACTTTGAAGGTGACATTCAGACCCAGAGGCATATCAGAATTTCACTGCCTGCGTATGCCCTAGTTAGTAACTGCTCTCACTGTGTCTTTTAGAATAGTCTATTTTGGTCTCCAAACCATCAGAAAGCTTGAAATAACTGAACCATGTAACAAGAGCTCATATATATATATATATAATTTTTTTTTTTTTAAAGAAAGAAAGAAACCCTTTCAGAGACAGGTGCTGTCCCTGTGATTGTACAGGTTGTAAACCTCTCAGCTCCAAAGGGGGAATTCCACAAGGGCCCTCAGTACCTGAGGCTGGTTGGGGGCAGAATCAGAAGCTCAGGTCAGCTCCTCTTTCTGCTTCTGCCTTTATCTTTCCTGGTGACTAGTTCTGTAACGTGAGTCAAATAAACTCACCGAGGGCTTATTTTTACTATTTGTTTTTGACTTGATCTCGTAGATCCTGTTCACTCAGACACACACATTAATAAAAGGCCAATTTTAAGCTCCATTTTTGCAAAAATAATTATGTCACATGAAAAGGATAGATTTTAAAGTTGCAAACTTGCATTCAGTTCCTGCTCTGCCACTTGATATCTGTGTGACCTTGAGTCCCTTCTCTAACCTCTTTGAACCTCAACTGTGGCCTCGCTTAAAGGAGATGAAATACATTCTGCAGGGTTATCATGAGAACTTAATAAAAAGAAAAAAAAAATGGAGTTCCAGATTCTCAGTGTGATATAAAATGACTATTCATTCCCCTCATTTACTTCTTGTCTTTTCTAAGTTTGACCATAATTTGATGGGGTTTATTTTGGAAAAGGTAACAGACGAAGAAGCAGAAAACCGGAGTTCCCATTCAGTCTCTGGCCTCTCCGAGCCACATTCTTTTGGCATGACTAGATGGTATGATACACTTGAAAGCACAGAGAACGGCTATTTTGCTCCCCTGGAATCTTGAGTGACCTTTTCACCTGCTTATAACCCAGTTGTCTTGGGAATAAGGGATCATCAGACCATCTGGCATGGTAACAAATAGCTTAGACTCTGGGATCCAAATCCAGCTCAGACATTAAATGTCTTTGTGACCTTAGGCAAGAAGCATGGCCTCTCTGAATTCTGGATGCTCATTTATAAAATGGGATTAATGACAGTACCTACATCAAAGCACTGTGGTGAGCACTAAGGGACAGGGAATTAAAAAGCAGTGCCTTGACGATAAGCATCATATATGCTAGTTATCATTATTTTTAAAAATTTCTTTATGGGAATTTGCAGTGCTAGTTCTAGTTGTTTAGTCTCTAGTTCTACATGTTCATTCATGCGTAAATAAATTTACTAGCTTAGTTAAGTATTTATTCAAGCTATACACCAGGCCTTGTTAAGACTTTAGAGAAATCTTAATATGACTTGAGTCCTGTCTTAAGAAGCTCACATTGTAGAGGAGGGCTGGTCAGGCAAATCCTCAGTTGCAAGATACTGGGAGGTCCTGAAGATGGAGCTATGCAAGGATACAATGAGAACACCTGACTTCAGAGGGAAAATAAGAAGAAACATGAGCTTCCATTTTTCACAGATACCCATTACCACATTGAGTGATGTTCTAGGAGCTGATGCAGATGAGCTCATATGTCAGAACTTCTCATGATGAAAATGGTTCCAGTATATATTTCACAGTAGCTTCCAAGAAGCCAATGTGCAGATGAAACTAACAGTGTTAATAATGGGATGTTTTGGTTTTCTTGGTTTCCATTGGTTCAGCAAAATCCTTACTCTAGGAAGTCTATTTTATCTGCTTGAGAACACTTCTATGGCTACTTCTACCAGGAAGAAGTGTCATGTTTGCAACCAGGATGAAGCAATTTGCAGTCATCAGATCCCATTTTGGAAAGAATTAAAAAAGAAGAACCAAATCACTAGTAGAGAGAATTCCTCTAGAAAAATTTAGAAAAGATGGATAATGAAGTGCTTTTAAAGGTAAGATAATCAGAATTGAGTTTTGTAATGTTTTTAATAATGCATAAGAGTACATTTTCTTCCATTTTGCTAACTCTGAAGCAAAACGAGCACTGGGCAGGGAGTCAGATTTGAGCCTTAGCTTCATCTCTAATTAGTGATGTGCTCTTGAGCAAGTCAGAACCATTCTGAGTCTCAGCATCCTCATTTATTAAAGAGAGAGAGATAATTATAGGATAATTAATACTTAGAAAAAACTCTGCAGAGTCACTGACCAATAAAGGACATTCAGTAAATAATATCCATTAATGATAATGATGATGATGATAAGTAATAATTAAAAAAATCTGTGCTGCTCATTTTAAATGAAGCCTGTCAAGAAATCTCATTGCAAGCTGCACCAGCATGTGATTATAAATTGGGTTAAGAGACTGGGAACCTAGAATATATCTCTGAGATAATGGCCCAAGAGAAAACCAGAGAGTGAGCCTTTAATACTTTCATTAGGAAGAGAAGTAGCTTAAGCATGTGAATATCCCCATGGACCTTAGGAAGACTTTGTGGAATTGAGAAGAATTAGAGAAAACTATGGGACTTGAGAATCTACATTTGTGTCCCCCTAGAACTTGTGAGAAGTAACAGATGGCTGTTACTGCCTTAGGCAGATGAGTCTTGGGATGCCTCCATCACCCAAGGGCTGCTCATGGAGAATTTCCCCTAAATTAGTGGGGGGATCTGGGACTGTAATTTTCAGCTGGTATAATATAAAACACTCACTGGTGTTCCAGTCAATATGCATCCACACAAAAATTCAGTGTGGTGAAAAATGAGTAACTACTACTAGGAGGATGCTTTCCAGGTAAAACAAAAGCCTATTTGCTTAAACAATACAGAGAAGCATACACTACAGCACACTTTGTGTAAGAGGTCAAAAATCACAGTATGGTCAGTTGATAATTGAAATCACAGGATTTTCACCTAGTGAAATGTAGTAAGAGCTGAGGGAAGGCAGGGCAAGATTGTTCTCCAACAGGAGCCTAGTGCTGAAGAACAGATTAGGCGAACTGAATAAAAGTCAGGTGCCCATTATTTGAGGTGGTTCTATAATTATTGATAACTTTGGAGTCTTTACTAGATTCACTTTCAGCAACAAAATGTCTAGCATTGGCAGGACTCTGCTTGCTCACAAGGGTTTTAAAACACTGCTTTGGGAGGCATGAAGAAAGACCTCCCTCTTGGCTGACTCCTGGTCACATTCGATCTATTGGGTATCTATTGCGGTATAACAAATTGCTCCAGTATGTAGTGCCTTATACAGCATGTGTTTAGTATCTTACAGTTCTTATGCGACAGGAATCCAGCCATGAGTTAGCTAGATCCCACATTTCTGGGTCTCTCACAAGGACACAATCCATATACTGGCTGAGGGTGTAGCTCTCAGGCTAACTTGTAGAAAGAGCTTCCAAGCTCACTCTGGTGGTTGTCGTCAGCTTCCAATTTCTCGTGACCTTTTGACCACCTTTCTTCCTCAGTCTCTTGCCATGTGGTCCTCCCCATACAGTATTTCCCAACACAATAACTTGACCCATCCAAATGAGCAAGTGACAGGTTAAAAGAAAGTTTCAGCAAGACAAAGAGAGGACTAGCAAGATGGCAGTCCATCTTTTACAACCTCATCATGGAAGTGCCATTTATTGCTTTTGTCATATTCTATTCATAGAAACAAGTCACCATCCTGCACTCTGCTAGTGGAGAATATCCAAAGGTGTGAATACCGAGAAGTGGGGATGTTAGGGGGTCATTTTAGGAAGATGCCTACCACAGTTGGTATAGGAAAGGTCAAATTGTAAGGATCCTAATATCCTCTATCCTTATTACTTTCTAACTTTTTGCTATCCATCCTATGATTCTGATTCTGAAATTCTTCTTGGCCAATATCTTTCTCCCATGCCTCCTTTACCCTATACTTCAATTTTTTTTTTTTTTCCTGAGAGACAAATACCAATGTCAGTTGGAATTCCCGAAGTTATACCTAATTCTAATCCCACTTCTTGCATTCTATGCAAACCACAAAGCAAAACAAAATGCTTTTTACATTATTATTATTATTATTATTATTATTATCTTTAGTTAGCCAGGTTTTTACTTTTTAGTCTTCAGTTTCTTAAACTGTGAAGTGGAGCTACAAGGCAAGGTAGCATAGTGACTATTATAATGGGATTTGAAGTCAGGCATTCCAGACTGGATACTAGTTGTGTGATTTCTCAGTATTATTTCATGTGTACAAATACTTCATGCTTTTGTCTCTTTTAATTTTGCAACACTGTAAAGTAATCAAAGACTTAGAGAGGTTATGATCTTAGCAAACCTCTTGGCCCCAGCAAGTGCTAATAACTCACTGCTATTAATTTTTATTTTTTAAGTATGTCAACTTCTATGAGACAGCTAAACTGGAATAGATGAAGTCACCCAATTTAATGATTGGCTAAATGAAGAAGTGTTTTGTTAGACCCTCATAAGCAATTCAGATTAAAAGTTAAGTGTGCATTCCAGAGGAAAACTGGCTGGGCTCAAACACTGCTGTCTCTGGTTCCCAGCTGTGCTATCTGAGTAGTTACTTACCAGCTAAGAGACCATGGGAAAGTTACTTTAATGTCTTGGTGCCTCAGCTTTCACATCTGCGCAGTGGTAATACTAGCACCTATCTTCTAGGTTCCTCAGACAGTACTTTTCCGTGCTTAATAGGAGGACTTTCATAAAAGAATAATCATACACAGCCATTACTAACACTCTCTATCTTGGAATGACCTGAAGTTGTATGAACAATTGCAAACCTTGTTGGTACACCTGTAGTACACTAATTACGTGGCACTGCATAAACCACTTTTAATACCTGTCCACAGTTTCCCTGTTTACCAAGCTGAGTCAATTTCTTTAGCAATACATAGGGCCATAGCCTGTTGTGGAGACAAATAAATAACCTTCTTTAATTGTCTCCCTCTCTCCCTTCCTTTTTTCCATGTATGTGGAGTCCAAAGCTGAACTACATGGACCATAATGATGCAATTTCCCAACATGGATCGAATCAACCCTTATTATACTTGAGATTTGCTTGCGATTAATGGAATATTTTTAATGTGTCATTAGTTATGTCAATCTTTTTCCGGGATGCTTTGATTTATTACAGCAATTCACATGTCACTTTCGGTTTTCGGATGAGAAAGCTGAGGCTTTGAGGATGTTATTAACATGTCCAGTCTCTCATTCAGGGAAGCCAGTTCTCCATGACTTCATCTGACCAGTGACGCTCATTCAGAGTTCTCTTTTCCTGAGTATTTCAGGCAGTATGTTGTAGATGGTAGTAGAAGCCTCTCTTAGCACACCACATCTAAAAATGTTTGGTAAAATATCAGAAATAGTTAAATGCATGGACAAATGATATCTGAGTAAAAGAATCGATCTCCAATGGACAGAAGTGATCAGAAAGGCTGCATCCAAAGAACAGAGCAAGTTCTCCCTTCACACTGACCTAGAGGGCAGGCGATGATTCCACAGACACCTGGTGACCTAATGCCTGGATTTTAATTGGCTGATCGTACAGAGGATAAAGCTTGGCATTTGGGAAGAATGGGAGGTTAGATGTTTTATAAACAAATGTGGAACATTTATGAAAACTGACCACACTTCTACTAAACTGTGAAGAAAAGTCTCTGCAACTTGAAAGTGTGAGCACCCTGCAGAAGACATATTTTGGCTACACCATAATTGAGTTACAAGAAATGATAACATACCAGCAGTTATATGACCCTCACTGTGTGTCAGACTGAGACCAACAACTCTCTTTTGTGAGAAGCAGAGTGGTCCCAGGGTTAAGTGGCTGAAAAGCAGCAAAGCTGGGATTTGAATGTGAGCCCCTAACCACTGTAGTAATTGCCATAGGCTGCACTAGGTTTCAAACTTCTACATTTCACTTCAAAATAACCCACACGTTAGATAAAATTATATATGAAAATTTGAAACACTTAGAAAAAATTATAAAAAATGTTCTTGTGGAAAGCTTCTGAAATCGTATCCAGGAAAAAAATGTCACCTTATGAGGTTACAGTAAAAATGAAGAAATAGGAAATTAATAAACTAGGCTTCCAAAATGAGAAGTTATAATATAGCTGAAGAGATGAATAAGGAAGGAGAAAATATGAGTCCAAATTAACAAGTAGGAAATCCATCAATACAAATATTGGTACTCTAGAAAAACTGGTTATATGAAAAAGAGACAGGGCGCCTGGGTGGCTCAGTGGGTTAAGCCGCTGCCTTCGGCTCAGGTCATGATCTCAGGGTCCTGGGATCGAGTCCCGCATCGGGCTCTCTGCTCAGCGGGGAGCCTGCTTCCTTCTCTCTCTCTCTCTGCCTGCCTCTCAGTGTACTTGTAATTTCTCTCTGTCAAATAAATAAATAAAATCTTTAAAAAAAAAAAAGAAAAAAGAAAAAGAGACAGAACAATTTAAAATATTAGAAATGAAAAATTAGGATTGCAAAAGGACCTAGAACTACAGATGCAGTGAGGTTTAAAGTAATAAAAAGAGTTTAGGACTACTAAAGAGTATTAGGGAGACAGTAATACTAGTAAATTTGAAAATTTAGGTAAACTAGACAAATTATTTTTTTATTATTTTTTGCGAAATTTATTCAGTTGAGATACACAGAGGGAGAGAGACAAAGAGAGCTCAAGCAAGGGGAAAGGCAGAAACAGACTCCCCACTGAACTGGGAGCCCAGTGTGGGTCTGGATCTCAGGATCCTGAGATCATGACCTGAGTTGAAGGCAGACACTTAACCAACTGAGCCACTCAGGGACCCCTAGACAAATTCTTAATATGTGTACATAAATATGTGTGTATACATATAAGTTTCCAAACTAAGGAAATAAATGAAAACCTCGGTGAACCCATTGCTTACCAACATGAAAATAATGACAGTAATTAAAATGATTCTCTGGTTTTAAGAATAAATCAAGTTACTATTTCTCAAAGGAAATACCAGATCCTAATGGTTTTACATAATCCTAAGAGGACATTAACCAACATGCATACAGTACTGCATAAAAATATGTCCTGACCAAAATAGATTTATTCTAGAAATTCAAAATTAGTTCGACATTATTTGGTCATTGTGATTTGTTATTCTAACACATTAAAGGAGAAGAAAATGTGGCGATATCAACCAATTCAGAAGAAAAACATTCATGACAGAAGCTTGTTACCTGAAAACTACTAAAATGGCCAATTTAGGGGCACCTGGGTGGCTCAGTTGTTTAAGGGTCTGACTCCTGGTTTCAGCTCAGGTCATGATCTCTGAGTCCCGAGACTGAGCCTTGCATTAGGCTATGTCCTCAGTGGTGAGTCTGCTTGAGGTTCTCTCTCTCTCTGCCCCGCCCCTAGTCATGCTTGAATTCTCTCTCTTTCTAAAATATATAAATAAATCTTCTTTAAAATGTCCAATTTATAAATCTATATTATTAATTTTATTATTTCAATGGCGAACACTTAAACTATGCTGATCATATGCCCTACTCTAAAAAATTGTATACACATATTTATGTGAATCTCACACACATTTTTAAAATATAAATCTGATGTATAAATAAATAAATAAATAAAATGCAAAAGGAAAAAGAAATGTGAAATAGGTGGGAACAAAAATTTCCCAGATGGGGAAACAGGACAGGCCACAAGTCATGTATTAAAAGATTCAGCTGACGATGAGTGGAAGGGAAATGAGCCGAGCCTGTTGTGTCCTATATAAATTGCAGTTTCTCAAATAAAATAAATGTTGTTTTTACATAAAAAAAAAAAAAAGATTCAGAACCTCAAAATTCACCAGATATGTATAAAGTTATGAAAGTATGAAGCAGTCAGAGCCCCTCTTGCACAAAACTAGTGGGGATACACATTTTTATTAAAGATTTTATTTTTTATTTATTTAAGAGAGAGGGGGTCACATTTATACAGTGCCTACTCTTTACCAGTCAGTCTTAAGTGCTTTACATGTATTAACTTCCTAAATCCTCACAAGGATCTCTTGAGCTAGACTCTTTTTATCTTCTTGTTACAGGTGGAGAAACTGAGTCACAAAAGGCAAAGCAAGCTGCCCAATGACATTCAGCCAGTTGGTGGTGGAGCTGTGGAGCTCAGGCCAACTGACCTTGAGTCTGCATGATTAACTCAAAGCATTTGGTATTCCCTGAATGGACAGGTGCAGAAAAGCAGCTGGACAGATGTTAAGCAAAAGTTTGGCTTTGGGGGCCATTTTGACATGTTTGGGAACTAGAAGCAAGGCCAGGTGTCTAGCATTGAGCATACATGGGACAAGGATAAAAGCTAGAAAACTCAGAAGGAAGCAACAGGGGTTCTAGCACACAGGCCTTGCTCTTCCAGGGGAGGCTCTGTACTTTGTCCTAGAGGTTATAGGAGCCAGGAGGGACAAGTAGACATGCACAGGATTCCATCTGTGCTTCTAAGGAAAAACCTCAGGGAATGAGTTCAAGGGAGAGTGATGGGAAAGGAGAGGGGAGTTTGGAAGCTCTCTGTGATGGTTCTGAGGAGAAGTGATAGCAGCTTGGACCACGTGGCTGAGGACAGTGCAGGGCAAGTGGGTCTGAGAGATAGTCAGGTGCAGAGCCAGCAGGATCTGGTGGCAGATTACAGGGTTAAGGCCAATTCCCAGCTTCCTGGCTTAGCCAACTTGGTAATGGCAGTGCCGTCCTCTGTGGTGTTGTAGGGAGAAACATATCAAGCCTTGGAAGCTTCTTTTAAAAACAAGAATGGCTTGCAATAGCTTCCAGCTCAAGAAGTTCAGCAGATCTGGTTTGAATCCCAGCCCCACTACTTACTCCCTGTGTAGTCTTCGGCATTTGTCCTCTTGGAAGATCAGAGCAATCCCAAATCATGATATTAAGAGAAATGCATGTTGGGGGTGGAACCCAAGTTCATTTAACAGATAGTGTCACCTCTGGGTAGGATACTGATGAGACACACAAAACACCTGATTTCGTGAGTTTGTATTCTAGAGGAGAAATAATTATAAAAGAAAATTAAAATGTGTCATATAGCCACCTGCTCAGCCATGAGTCCAGGGAGAACAAACAAACAAAAAAACAATAAATAAATAAACAGAAAAATCAGAAAGCCAGGAGTTAAGGTCAAAGGGTGGGCTATGTATTTAAATGATTGACTACGGAGGATCCCCACCCTAGAAGTTAACAATCTTCAAAGAAGAGATGAGCTTATAAATGCATCCCCCAGACCCACGGCAGTGTTTGTTCTATCACCAATATTCAGTGAATGCTTATTGAATGAAATAAAAGTGTGTGTTCAGCAGTTTTCACTGATGAAAAATGCTGAATCTGGGAAGAGCCCTGAGCTGCTGGCAGGGATGTAGGGTCTCATCACAGAGCTGGGACTAGTGTGTGCTGCTTCCATGCTTGCTAACAACATTGCAATGACCTATTTAGCTGCCAAAGCTAAAATAAAGAAGTCATTCTGTAAACTGCAACACACTGTGCTATAAAAACAGGAAGATGTCTCGTAATGTATTAACCAAATCACCTACAAAATCGCCACACATCACTGCAGTATGTGGAGCAATATGATGCCTCGAAACTGAATAATTTATACACATTTGCTGACAATGTGCATTTCTGACACCCCATATTTTCGAGCCTGCATCATTTCCTGGTGCAATGTGGTCATGATACCACGATGTCATATCAGAAGTCTGCTTAATTTTGCACCCCCGAAAATTACAAGACAGGTATACTGAGGATGCCATTCTTTTTATACAGCAGCAACTAAATTTTGCAGAGAAGTAAAAACTCATTTTTTTTTTTTAAATCGTCACTAAAATGGGAAAGAGCTGTTTCTTAGCACACCAATGGTGGACTTTGCTTATGGAAGCATAAGGTCCATTCTGTGTGTCAAAGTCTTGGTGGATGAGGGGAGGTAATCACAAGCTTCCTCCCTCCCGGGAAGGCTGAGCCATCTCATACTTACAATAAACCCCACAGGTAGAAACTGGTATTATTTGCACAGAGCAGGAAATAGAGGGGTTGATGGGGTTAACGCAGCAGGGGAAGGGCCTGGGCTGTGGGAATAGTGCTTCCCATGCTTAGTTTCTGTGTTTACTGGGTTGAGAATGTTCTCATACTCAGGATCTCATTTTGGCATTTCCTGAGACCATGAAGTGGTTTCCTGGCATTTTTAGTGACTGGAGGGTTTGAGGAAGTGTAGAATAAAGAGCAATCTGGCGTTCAAAGAACCACTATCACCTATCTTAACTTTCTTTAAAATTGTGTCTATTCTCAAAAAATTAAAAAAAAAAAAATCATGTCTATTCTCATGTTATGTTAGTTACCATACAGTACGTCATTCATGTTTGAGGCAGTGTCTCACGATTCATTGTTTGCATATAACACCCAGTGGTAAAACTGCGTCTCTTCTTCACACCAGTCTTCACACAAAAACAACATTATGGTGTTTGCCCCTTTGGTCTGAGGATTAGGGAATAGAAACTCAGAATTTGCAGTGACTATGCAGTGATTGGGTCAAGTGACTGGGTCACAAAACCAGCACATGGCTGAGATTTGATTTTGAATTCTGTGTTTGAGTGCAAGCACGCGCTCTAGTCCACCCAGCGGGTGGAGACCCCCGCAGTCGCTCACCGTAATCTGACCTGTGTTTCAGGAGCAAGCCAGCTCACTGAGGGCTGTGTTCCCAGATCGCATGACCATGGCCCCTCTACAGAATTGCTCTATGTATCCTTTTGTCCTTTACCAAAGATATCCTTTAAAAAGAGGTGGTGTTTCATTTATTACTGAGTTGTGGCGGGTGTTGCTCACAAAGAGGGTCCCCAGGGGTACAGCCCATGAGAGGACTCCTGTCAGGTCTCACTGCTAGAAAAAAGAAAGCCACACTTCTCCTAGTCTTTTAGCTAATTGTCCTTTTCTTTGCCCTCTGAGAAATTCACAACCAAGTTTATAGAACTTGAAAAGGAACATCATTGTGCTCAGCTTTAGGGAACTGACCACTGAGTGCAGGAAGCGATAGCTCAGACTACTTTCCTCTTTTGATTTTTACCCACGAACAATATTTTCATGAACTACACACAATTCCATACTCTACCTTGATGTCTTTTTGGCATTGGGCTGGCTTTTGTGCTTCCAGGGATAGCAATAACATGACTTATAATTAATAAATGATGACAGGTTGTGAGCTTAAGATGTGCCAGCTACATGAAATGCTTCCTATGTGTTTAATCCTCATAATAAACTTGGAGGCGGAAACCACCATCCCTTTTAACAGATGCAGCAGCTGAACATTAGCAAGATCCGAGCACACCCAAGGTCACCGACTGGCAAGGGTGGAACTAGGCATCTATCCCAGGTCTGTATCCTTTCAGACCTCACTTCTCCTTACAGGGAGAAACTGCCTATGTACTTCAGAGCAGGTCTCACTCCAGAAAGGAGCTGAGCAAGAGGGTGAGGCAAGGGGGAGCGGGACTGCCACAGGAAAAGTTCCATTTGGTTCCCGTTTTCAATTCTGTTGCTTTCAGCCCCCTGAGATGGATGACGTGACCTGGTAATATGTATTGTATTCTCTACTCTGCAGTATTGTTAATTTAAAAAGGCGGGGGATTATATGAGTTTTGCAGGGTCCTGTTTTGTAGCCGTCGTGTGGAGGTCTCCCCAAGGAAGCAGCCCCAGTGCACCGCCTTTTCTGTGGGATCAGCACACTTTTCACTGAATTGACCCCACAGAGGAATGAGGAAGGCCTTGCTGGAATGACATCAAAGGTAATTGTCACCAGCCCGGGAGAGAAGGGAAAAACTGGTGATGGCATGGAATCTGTAGCTCAAGTTGGGTTTCTCAAGTTGTCTCACGACAGCCCTGCCACATAGGGATAATTCACTCTCCCTTTCTCTATTTTAGGTGTGATACATCCTCAGAACACCGTATGTGCACAGCACGGAAATCAGAATATACACACAAGCAAAACGACATGAACAGGTGCAAAATCTTCTCCTCGCAAATGATTACTGTTATCAGATCATACCCTTCCAGATCTTCTCCTATGTAAACAAAATTACAAAACAGAAAGAAAGAGATTCTACTGTATATACTATTTTATAAACAGCTATTTTTCTGTAAAAAAAAAAAAAAACAGAAAAACAAAAAAATACACTGTGAGCATTCATTCATGTCAATAACTTTTCCACAGTAGCAGAGGTTAGAGATGGCTGGTTGAGGTTACTCCCTTGACCGTCTGCATAGTAGCTTAACAGGCTAAGGAACTAGGCAGTAGGTGGTAAATTTAGTATCAATTTAAACAGCTTTCCACTTATTATTTGACACTAGAACTAGCTTGTGTTTATAGACAACTGCCTGGTTGCTGTGCGCACCTGAGTGTGAGGCCCCGGCTCTGTTGCATCACTGGAAGGCTGTACGAGTTTCCGTTGTTGCTGAGTACCAGGGACTATGAGTGTGGCCTGGCCCACATGCACCTCTTATCTTCCAGTGTTAGGGTTCAGATGTCACTATGTCTCACTGGGCCAACGTCAAGGTGTCAGGAAGCCTGCATTCCTTCCAGAGGCTCTCGGGAAAAGTCTGTTGTCTTGCCTTTTCCAGATCCCAGAGATCACTGTGTTTGTTAGCTTGCAACCCCTTCCTCCACCTTCACAGCATTCCTCAGACCTTGCTGCCATCACCAACCCCATCTGACCATGGGTACGGTCTCCCCTTCGAAGGGTTTATGTGACTATGGGACTCAATTGGGTCTGCCTGGATAACCCAACACAATTTCTCCACAGGAAGGCTTTTGATCCCCAATCACATCTATGAACTTGGAGGTTCTAATGATTGAGACGTAGACATCATTGGGGGTCTCTCTTCTCCCTAGGTCCCTACGAGTAACGGAACACCAGATGATGGCAAGCTGTCATTTAACCAGTCCCCTACTAAAGCACGTTTAGGCTGCTGCCAACATTTTGGCTATACAAACAGCCCTTGAACAAAAATGGAATAGTTAATTCTTTGCCTATCTTTATTTCCTTAAAGAAATTACTAAAAGGATTTTTTATAACTTGTGTCCTTTTGTAAAGCTTTTCCACATGCAATGGTCAGTAAACCTTACTTGAGTGACTACTTTGTGACGGCCATTGTTCTGGGCAGCAGGGTTTCCTTAGTGAGAAAAACAAAAACAAAAACAAAACAGAACAACAACAACAACAAAAAACCAGTGAATTTCCCTGCCCCTCCATAGAGTTCATATTCTGTGGGACACCAATGGTGTATTACCTTTCAGCAATAGTTAAACCACTTTTGATACTGATTTTTCCATTTTCTTTCTTCAATTTACCTTTCAGAAACATGGCTTTTGTTCTTTTTAAATTAACTTTTTAAAAGACATTTATTGGGGTGCCTGGGTAGCTCAGTGCTTAAGCCTCTGCCCTCAGCTCAGGTCATGATCTCAGGGTCCTAGGATAGAGCCCCGCATCGGGCTTTCTGCTCAGCGGGGAGCCTGCTTCCCCCTCTCTCTCTCTCTGCCTGCCTCTCTGTCTACTTGTGATCTCTCTCTCTCTCTCTGTCAAATAAATAAATAAAATCTCAAAAAATAAATAAATAAAAGACATTTATTTAAGCATATCAGAGCTAATCAACTAAGCCAGAACATAGAGGAAAATGCATTTTGCATACATTGAGAAAACTCATGGCTCAAGAACCAGTTTTACTGTGTACTAACAGTGTGTACTTGGAATGACCCTTCATCTTTGCTGTGCTGATCCATGTGATGGAAATGGAGCACATTCTCTGTGCTAAGCAAAAAATAATAATATTTTTTTTTTTTTTTTGAAGTAAGCTTCATGGTGTAGAGCCCAACTTGGGGCTTGAATTCATGACTATGAGATTGAGACCTGAGCTGAGATCAAGAGTCGGTCACTTAACAAGTAGGCTACTTAACCAACCGAGCCAATTGGGTATCCCTGTATTAAGCAACTTTAAAAAAATCATTTTTTAGGTACAATATCTCAGTTCTCACATTCTGTGAGTTATAGAATCTTAAAATACCATTTTACAGAGAGGACACTGAGGCCCAGAAAGAGTAAGTAATCTACCAAAGGTCATACAGCTAAAAAGCATTGGAATCAGGATTCAAATAAGCCAGTCTGAGCCCAGAGCCTGTCCTCACAATCATCTTGATCCTTGTAATGGGTAGAATTTTGTACCCCCAAAATATGTGTTGAAGTTCTAACTCTTAGTACCTTATAATGTGACCTCACCTGAAAATCAAGCGTGGCGTGTACAATCCATTAAGATGAGGCCATAGTGGAGGAAGGTGGGCCCTAATCTAATATAACAAACGTCTTTTTAAAGAGGGGAAATTTGGGCAGAGAGACAGATATGCACACAGGGAGAATATCATGTGACCACAAAGACAAGTCCTACAAGGAAAGGCCAAAGATCACTAAGAAGGGCCAGAAGCTAGGAAGACAGGGAAGAAGTCTCCTTGCCAGTTTTCAGAGGGCATGACCTTAAGACAACACCTTAATTTCACACTTTTCACTTCCTGAATTGTGAGAGAAACATGTGTTCTTTTAAGCCACCCAGTTTGGGGTACTTTGTTGTGCAACAGCCCTATAAAACAATCCTCCTCTGCCCTGTGGAGGTAAATTAGTTTACTTTTAGCTGATACACAATGTGACTCATGTAATTGACCACGTGTTTTTTTTCTTTCCTTGACAGCAAGTTCAGAACATTGTACTAATTGCCCAGTCTTAAAGAACACGTTTCCATGATCTGAATGCTCTTATCTGGATCCTAATATTCCAGATCTATTTTACCTCTACTCCAACATCCTTATTTGTAGAAAATCTTCCTGTATTCTGTAGTTTTTTTTTTCTTTAGGCCACTTTCAAATCACACTGTACTTAACCACTAAAATATGTAAAACGGGGAGGCATGACGTGCTGAAAGTCACTGGTCATTTGCAACAAATCTAAGGTTAGAACCTGGCCCAGATCACTGGAACCCCTTCACGACAGTGCCTCCACTTCATGACAGCGCCTCCATGACAGAGGAGGACTCCTTCAAACCCTTCTGTTCCCATCCCTCTGCCTACCCTCCCTGGCCACCACAACTGTTCTGGCAGGAAGACCCCACCTCAGGCTAACCCAATCTTGACTCTGGTTCCTCAATTGGCACTAACTGAGGCAGCTTGAAGTGCCTCAGTAGTACAGGGCACCTAGGATGTAGACCCCTGAGACTGCCTCCTTCCAGAACCCAAGATCCTTTCACTGTCCAAGATCCTTCAGCTGTCCAGGCTGATTTTTAACAAGAACTAGTAGTGCCTGCAAGGAACTCCCCAGTAGGCAGAGCCACTTGGGTGGTGGGGAATATATGGGGTAATGGTAATACACACACACACACACAGACACACACACACACACACACACACAGGCTTTGTCCCTATTTCTCCCAGTAGTTCAGTGATCTTGGATAAATCACTTTGCCTCCTGCATTTATTTGATTCCTTATCTGTGAAATGGGAAATCTACCCCATAGGCAGGCTGAGCTTGTGGGCAGTCCAGGGTCCTGCACACTTGTGGCTGACAGTGAATGCTGGCCCTTTCCTAATGCCCTCACTTCTTGCTTCTGTCGTCCAGCCTCTGCTGCTGCTGCTGCTGCTGCTGCAGGCCCACCAGGAAGAGCTCTGTGTCTGTGATGAATTAGAGCCTAGTTTTCTCATTCTCTGACACTGTCCTCCATGGCAGCGTGAATGACAGAGCTTCGGGACCCAGAAGACAAAGGCTGCTCTGGGGTAGGATAGAGCAGAGCAGGAAGAGAAGCTGATTCCTCACCTCTCCAATCAGCTGTCATCATCTTGGCTTGTTTCCTTTGATGGAAGAGACTTGGGGAGTTCTGGAAGCATGAGCCATCAGCCTGGCTGAGGCAACATGTCCATCTCTCCTTAACTTGCCCTTTGTGGTGGATGTATGAGACCTGAATAGTCCCAGTGACCAGGGCTTGGCTGTTTATTTAAAAAACAAAAACAAAAACTAAACTAAACTAAACAACAACAACTGACATTTCATCCAGAGCGTTTTATTTCTTTTGAATGCACAGAGAGCTCAGACAGATTGCTGATGCTGTCTGTTTTGAGATTGGTCTTCCAGTTTCACTATTGCCGCTGAAGCTGAGGCCTGGGGTCAGTGCTGGCCTAGGGGGGAGCAGGTTAACATTCCCTGAGGACCCATGTAGCCCAGGCTGGGGTCCAGAGTTCCTGTGTCCCAGATGCAGTGGTCTCCTTCACACAGGTGAGGAGGCTGAGCCTCTGAGTCATGCACTCTGTTTCTGCCACCACCAGAAGTGGAGTTTGATACCCCATCATCAGTTCCATCCATGTGAAGGTCACCTGGCCTGCAGACAAAAGAATACAGGTTCTAATGAGTCTGGGGAAGCCATGGAGATGCTCTCTGAGCTCCAATTTCTCAACTTTGTATGTGAAATCTTTATCCTGGCCCTGATTGCTTCTGAATTCACTGTGCCTCTCAGTCAAAATCAATTGAGTGACTGTATGATTTTTTCACCCATGCCTTGTGTGCTGGGCATCCCCAAGGCACACCCACCTTGGGAGATTCACCAGGACTCATCATATAGATGTACTCGCATCTCAGATTTATTACAGCGACATAGAGAGACGATGCACAGCCGGAACGTGGGGGAAAGAGACACAGGCCAAGTTTTTAAGAATCCACCTGACATTTCCTTAAGCTCTCTCTCCCTCTTGTGAGGGGTCACAGAGAGCACACTCTTCCCCAGCCATGAAAATGCAGCAACTTGTGTGTGTTGTTCCTTTCCAGGGAAACCCACGAGAGGCTCAGTGCTCAAGGTTTGATTACGGTCTGCTCTCACAGGCACCCTCTGCCTGGCACGTGCCAAGTTCCATCCTTTCAAAAAGAAAGCAGCAAACACCACACTGTTTCCACAGCCCAGCCACAGTGAGCCCACACTCATCAGTTAGGGAAGGTGTTACATCACTGTGGGAACTGAATACCAGCCAAGTTCCAGAGGCCAGCCAAGGGCCAACATTGCAAGAACGTCTTTCTAAGAATAGCAGTCCCTGTTCTGCAACTATCTTCTTCACCCAAGAAACCAATGAGAGGGGAGTGTGCTACCCCCGGGATGGCAAGTGGAAACCAGAAACATGTAGGCAAATCAGGATGTGGGTCATCTAGACATTGGACTACACAGCTGTGTGTGAAACACTGTCTTGCCCGAACACAGCCTGGATCTATCCTAGCTCATCCAGGCTAACATGTGCTCTCTAGATGGGAAATTTTCAAAACCAAGCTCTGATTCCACATGTGTGTGTTATCTGGAAGGAAATTCCTATATCTGGTGCTTAGGCAGAAGCAAGACGTTGTTTTTCAGGAAAAAGAGAATTAAAAATTAAGGCATTAGTGAAAAATAGATTCACGTTGTTATGTGCTTTGCATTTGCTTGGGCATCTTTAACTCTGATGATGTAGCCAAATCACCGCCTTTGAATTTTAATATTGCAAACAGACCAGCAATGAGGATATTAATTAGTATTTCTAGCTATCCGCAGCCCATTAAATCTGTTGCTTATTAAAGGCAATATAGTTTCAAGTTCAAATGGCTTAAAATAATGAGCAGAATTCATTTTCAGTTCATTAACACGGTTGTCAGGTTTTCTGGACAGGTGGCGATACCACCACTCCTACCTGCCAAACTCAGGGAAGACCCTTCCCAGGTCGCTCCGCCTCACCCATTCTTGTCGCACTTCTCAGCAATGCGCTTTCTAATTCTCTGATCTTTTGACATTGTCGTTCGCGGGTAAAAGAAATTTAATCAAAATATGTATGCTGGAATTTAACTTAAGCAGAAATAATACCACTCCTAAGTTCAGGTTTCTATGTGAGCATATTCATTAGAAATGTGGATAATGTCAAGCCTGGCCTCTCTGTGGAAGCAAGCCAACCCCAGGGAAGTTGGGAGAGTCAGGCACAGAGGGTTGACCCCCTGCTCCCTGCTCCCAGGGCACAGCTCTGCAGCTCTCTGCACCTGAACCCACCCAAGGGGAACCCGGAAATGGGAGGGCCTCTCCAAAAGCACAGTCCATTTCCACAGGAATATTTCTGCGTTCCCTGTCTCTCTCCCAGTCTGATGTGTGTGTGTGTGTGTGTGTGTATGTGTGTGTGCATTTGGTGAGGATTAAATCAAACTATTTTAATATACTTATATATAACATTGATATAAATTTTATATATACACATAATCTCATCCCTCCCTCTCTTTATATACATATATACAAGGGACAGAATACATAGATACATAGTGTCTTGAATAATGAACCATGCCCAGATGATACATTCCCATTCTCATCCCCAGAATCTGTGAAAATGTGACCTTATACGAAAAAAGGTCTCTGAAGATGTAATTACATTAAGGATCTCGAGATGAGATCATCCCAGATTGTGCACCTGTGCCCTAAATCCAATGGCAAGGGCAGGTCCTTATGAAAGACAGAAGGAGACTTGAGACAGAGAATAAGAAGTCATGTGGAGACAGAGGCAGAGGTTGGATGGTGCAGCCGCAAGCCAATGATGGCCAGTGGCGACCAGAGCTGGAAGGGGTGAGGGAGGACTCCCCCTCAGAGCCTTCCCAGGGAGCATGGCTCTGCCAACACTTAGAGTTCAGACTTCTGGACTCCACAATGGTAAGAAAAATGAGTTCCTATTGTTTAAGCCATAAATTCATGGTAATTTGTTGTGGCCCAAGGAGAGTAATGCTATTTCTATATATATTATATTATACACACACACACACACACACACACACATATGACACTGTGCAATATAATGTTATCCTTATAGATTATATGTTATATTTACATACATATGTAATACTATATATACCATATAATATTATAGAATTTATATATGTCATGTATTATTATGTATATAATAAATGCATATATGTATAAACTATATACTATGCAAATGTATATCTATAACCATTACATGCCTGGGCACACTGTTCTTATTTAATAAATTAGTGAAGACAGTTTCCCACTCTGCCCCCTGTCCTGACCTTCCTAAGTTCCCCGACCGGAAGATCATACTGAAAATGCACCCTCCTCTACAAATGCCCGTTATCCAACGTCACTGCACCAAAAACTTCCCTTTCAAGATCTCTTCTCCTTGAGCTCCTTTATCAGGGGATGAATCCTGTCCTCCAAAATTCATATATTGACGTCTTAACCCCCAGCACCTCAGAATATGGCTGTATTCGGAGATCAGGTTTTGAAAGATGGAATTAAGTAAAATGATGTCATTAAGGGGGGCTTTTATCCCAATATGACTTATAAGAAGTGGGCATGAGGACATACATCTCTCACAGAGCAAAGATGGGGTGAGACATGGGCAGAAGGCGGCCAAGGAGAGTGGCCTCAGAACCACTCAACCTGCTGACATCTTGGTCTTGGACCTCCAGCCTCCAGAACCATGAGACAATAAACATGGTTTGAGCTGTTGGGCTGCAATACTTTGTCACGTGGCTCTAGCAGGCTAAGATATCATCCTAGCAGCAAAGGAGGATCCAGTCTGCTATAGCTCTCTGAGCCTGGAGTTGAGGAAGTGTTGCTAACACTGAATACCACATCCAGAGAAGGTGCTCAGAAAGCCCTTATCAATGGCCCAACGTGGCCAGGAGACAAGGACCCACGTGGGAGGAAAAAGTCATTGGATGATGAATTGTTCCAGTTACTTTGAATAGCATGAGGTGCTCTGAAGATGGTCTTGGGGGGGCAACCCTGTGCCCTACAAGGCCGTGACTCTAGCACACACTTAGACAGCCTTTGCCACACATCAGGGTCTGTGCTGGGCTCTGTTCCTATAGGAACTCACGTAATGATTGCGCTCCTTCTCTAAATTAGGTGCTATTATAATTCTCTATGGGAAAGAGGAGTCACAAAGAGGTAGCCAAGCCTGTGCACAGAGCTACCAGGGTGTAGCCCAGGCCCTTAGCCTCCTGAATGTGCTTTTCAACACCACAGGAGACTGTGGACAATAGAGGGGCTTCAGCATATTACAGTTCTTTCTTACTCCGAAACATTTCCCCATGATTTATTTCTTGTTGTTATTTTTTCTCCCCTTAATCACCCAAGATCTGCTCACTTGGAAACTGGTTTAAAAACAACAGATTTTTTTTTTTTTTTTTTTTTTGGCAACAACTGCTAAAAAGACATCAAATGGAAGCAAATATATTGGTAATAATGTTTCCTGTGGGGAACTCTAACGATTTTTGAAATATAATGCAATCTTCTACAATGACCTTTTCCAAAGCCCTGCCAAAATAAATAAATAAATATCTAAAATAAAATAATGAAGAGGGAAAAGGAGGATAGAACTCTTTTATCATATTTGATTTGTATTGACTCTGGTGTCAGGGGGGTTATTGAGGGCCTCCCGTCTGGCACACGTGGTGAAGAGCCACAGTTGTAAATTTATCATGCGTTTTATTTATATCTTTGCTCCTTCCAACAGACACTAATGTCGTAGGACTCCAGGAGGGATATCACGTTCTACTTTGTGGTTTCCATGAAGGGGGTTATTTTTCCTGACTATAGGGAAGGGCTTCTCTCTGCCACTTTTCCTCACGCCTCCCTGAAGAAATGCGGTGACTTCCCAGTTTGGTAAGTTTGGGAAGAATAAACTGAGTGTGCTTGGCTAGGCCCAGTCCCTTCCCTGCATTGGTTTCAGCTCCCTTCAGAGAGCACCCAACTCCTCCCAGCTCCAGTCTTACCCAGCAATGTACTGTGTGGACACATTTTTGTGCTCTCTGTCATGTCTTTTTGGCCAATCTTTGGTAGCAACCTTTGCTGAGGTGGTACAGACCCAGTATGGCCATATCCCTCTTCCAGGATGCATAGATCCCCCTGCAAGCCCTTCCATTCTCCACCCCAGGGTCTTTGGGGCTGAAGGAAACTCCAGCTAGCAACCCCAGGCAGCAGAAATGCCAGAGAGCTACAGCCCTGGAGGTGACACTTGATCAGTGGGAAAAAGAGCCAGGGGATGGATGCCTCAGCTTCCCATCCTTCAGGCTACAATTCTATGAGGCATTCCTTATTTTTTCTTAGGGGTCTGGACAATCAAGCATTCTTTGCCAGGAACGGCAGCCTTCCCGAAATATCTTTACCCCAAATTTTCCACCTTCCCAGCCTCACTCCCTTGTTTCTGTTTCCTAGACTCCCCTTCCAGATAATCCATGTGCACCCAAGTCCCGGTCACAGTCCTTGATTTGGAGGGAATGCAGGTGAACACCTGCTTGATTCTGCATTCCGGGAACTCAGCCACTTTGCTGTGTCACCAAGCTAAGTCCTCCAGCCTCTATTAACAACAAAACTCCTGTTTGATTTCTGTATGAACCTGGCTTAATTTCTGAAATTGCTCAGACATGGCAGGAGAGGATCCGTGCTCTCTTGTTGGGGGTCCGCAGAGATCCCAGCACGCAGAGCTGTTAGTATGTTCATCGCATTTTGTAGTTTGCAGAGTGTGTCTGCATGTGTGGGTCTGGCAGTGTGAGGGAAACACACACACACAGAGTCTCACATGACCACATCTTATCTATGCAACGCCAGGCAAGTTGCAAGCTCATCTGGGCAAACATTAAATAAGATAAAGGTTATCAAGGAAACAATGTTGCCTTCAAAATGCTCACATTGCATATAAAGACAAAAGGCAAGTGCTGATGTATTTGAGTTTGGCAGAAGATTTATGGCTTAAGCTCCCCAAGATGGGATGTCAAGACAGCACTGAGGGGTAAGTAAGAATCTATATTTCATGCCCTGAGCCTCGGTGCCTGTGTAGATTCTGGCTCTATCTCTGCGTGATCTCGGATAAGTCACTTAACATCTATTTCTAGGTCTTGAAATCCACATCTGGAAAATGGACACTTTGCTGAAGTGGAATGGGATGAATACGATCCAAGTGGGCAGAGCAGCTAGCAAAATCTTTGGCATACATTAAGTCCCTAATTAATGCTAGACAGTTATATCACTTATCTTTCACTATGTACATAACACAATACTCGGTGATTTGGAAAAACAGTAAGTATTTGCTATGCAACATGATTTCTGAGGGTCAGAAACTCAGGGACTATTTAGCAGGGTGACTCTTGCTCCAAGTGTCCCATGCAAATCCAGTTAGATGTTGGCTGGGCTCATCTGAAGTTTTGACTGGAGGTGAGGGATCTGGTTCCAAGGTGACCGCCCCTCCAAGATGGCTGCCAATGACAAGCGTGCATTGGCAGTTAGCAGGAGGACGCAGTTCCTCACCACAGGGACCTCTGCATAGAGCTGCCAGGGTGTCCTCATGTCATAACTGCTGGCTTTGCATACATGTATGTGTATCCCCATCCATATCCATAACTACATCTATTTCCGTATTAATCCCAATATAATTTCAGATACATTTCAAGGCTCCTGGCTCTAGACACAAGTCTAAAGGGAGTGAGGGGTCACTAGGGACTCCCCATGATCCTTCAAAATGCAAATTCTGGATTTGGATAAGGGGAGAGGTGGCAGTAACACACAAAATCATGGAGGAAAGCGGGACACACATTTCAAAGACAGATGGAAAGGCCAGTTGGATAAGAGCATGGGTAACGAGAGACTCCGGCTGGAAAGAACACAAGGAGAAGTGAAAAACAGATGGGAAATGGAAAAGAGAGCAGAGAGGTCAATGACAGATGATTGGGAGCATTTGAGCAGGAGACATGATTAAAGCAGCAGTGAATGGATGGACTTGGGCACAGTGTCTCCAGTAGCCTGAAAGATACCGGAGAGGAGAGACTGCTCAACACATGATATTCATTTGTTATGAGTAAAATGCATGTCATTGCAGGGTAATAGGCACTAATTTATGTGAAGTCCCCTTGAGAGAACATATTACACTCTGCCTTCCGTACAAGCATAATTAAGATATCATGGCACTTGTAGAGGATAGGTCTGTGAGCTGACAGCCCAAGGAATCTTCCTGGAATTTAGTAATCACAGCCACAGCTGGGCACAACTGTGGCAACAGTCACTTTGCCAACTTTTCTGGAATCAGGTCATCAGTATCATTTGAGGAGCTTACATTTACACTGTGGTGTACAAGGGTTTTCATCCATCCCCCAACCCAGCCCACCTGAAGATACATGAAACTCACTTCATGTTAACCAGATGCCACCGCATGACTCCCACAGTGACCTGGAGGCACACTGAAGGGTGTCAGGAACTACACTAATGAGAGCTGGACAGACTCACTCAAAACTTGTCACCTAATACCAATGGCTTTCATGAATTTCTGTTTCTTTTTATTTGTTAGAAGAAGAAGAAGAAGAAGAAGAAGAAGAAGAAGAAGAAAGGGGAGGAGGAGGAAGAGGAGGAGGAGGGCGAGAAAGGGAGGAAAGGAGGGAGGAAGGAAGGAAGGAAGGAAGGAAGTAAAACAGAATAATACCTGGAAAGATTATAGGGAAGATTAAATAAAATTTACTCAGAAACTATGTAGCAGGTGGTAGATGCCTGATTTTGCCTCTTTTACTTGTCTTCCAGAGCATATAGCAGAGAATGTAAATACTGGAAAGAATCAGGCATTCTTCTCTGAGGAGGGTGACCTGTAAGCACCTTACAGTCTTACTGCCCACCTTACAGAGGGGCACCTCATTGAGCAGTTCTTGTCCCAGGAGAGTAACTTCGGCAACTAGGGTTTAAGGAACCCATCACTGTTCAGATCCTCTTGGTTTCTCCTACATTTTTCTATTTTTAACCCACTTGCTGGTGACCTTGGAATTTCTCCCTTTGAGGTTATAGCCTCTGAAGCACATGGACTTGTGTCCGAGTTTGCTTTTAGATTCCATGCCTTTACCTCCTACTGATGTGTAATTCCTGCCCTCCCCAGAGTCTCACCTTGATTTGGCTTTTCTCTTCCAAGTTGATGACTCAAAATGCATTCCATGATGTAAACCAAAACAATTATCCAGGTCAAACATGTCCTATGTCATGAGAACCAAACCCACCTCTCTCAAGGAACATAGAAGGTGAGAATTAAGTGTTTTTTTGTGAAGCCACTAAGAGGTTGGTGTCGTTTGCTAGTACAGTAAAATCTTGTCTCTTCTGACCAAAGACATCAGAAGCTAAAGGATTTAATACACATGTTATAATTGGCAAATAATTGATTCCTGATCCTAAGTGGGCCAGAGAAAGCTGATGAGGCCTATCTCCATGGGAGGGTTTGGGATTGTAGCATCTGGGTTTCACATCTAACTGGGAGTTTTACCCGGTGAAGGCTGATAGATTTAGGACCAGAATCATGAATAGGAATACACCTAGGCCAAGAAAAATGGTATTTAGTACTCAGTCTAAAGAATAAAATCCAAGTGAAACTTGGGAAGTAGCTGGAAAATATTTCAAAAGGTCACAGGTTGGAGGGAAGGGGCTGTAGGGTAGGCTGAGATCATGAACGGTCAGAACTAAGGCCTGGAACCACAGCGGGGATCCTCTATCATACAGCATCCTGGATTGGGTGCAGGTCTGGTGGGACAGTGCTTCACTGAGCCATGGTTTCCTCTTCTTGTGAAATGGGGACAACCAACATCCTCGACCTCAACCCACATCCATTTCCTATTTAGTGCTGAACCAAGTGTGGGAGAAAACAAAGGGCAACACAGCACAAATGTGCAAGGTTTGCTTACAAATACCAGGGGCACCTGGGTGACTCAGTGGGTTAAAGCCTCTGCCTTTGGCTCAGGTCATGCTCCCAGGGTCCTGGGATTGAGCCCCACATCGGGCTCTCTGCTCAGCAGGGAGCCTGCTTCCATTCTTCTCTCTCTGCCTGCCTCTCTGCCTACTTGTGATTTCAGTCTGTCAAATAAATAAATAAAATCTTAAAAAAAAAAAAAAAAAGACAAATTCCAGCTGAACTTTAACCTTAAACAGATGGTACACTCTTCCCAGACTGCTACAGGACAGTTTTCTCATCATGCAAGTAAATATAAAAAATTGTTCCAGCTGCTTCAAATCCTATCCAGGTTTGTAGCCAGAGAGAGTTTAAGGGTTGCTCTAAATCTATTCCCTTTCTGTTCGAACCTTACACTCTCAGCCTGGATTCTCCATGCTGAGGGCTCCTTTGAGGGGCCAGGAACAAAAGATGATTTGTAGTTGGGTATAGGACAGTCAAAGGTTGATTGTTAATTCAAGTGAGAGCCGATGATTGGCTGCAAAGCACAAACCAAGGACACCTGTTCCCACCTACCTGTTCCAGCAAGTATGTTATTTTATATGAGTATATAATTATTATACAAGTCCTCAATAAATATGAACTGGTTATTATACTTGCACATTATTACACCAATATAATAACATTCACATTATTATTATAAGTTAGGATTAGCATTAGTATACTGTGTAATTATAATAATGTATACAATGTATTATTATGTATAATAATACACAAGCATAATAATTAACTCACATTTATTGAGGACTTAAAATGGGCCTAATATCGTTCAAAAATACTTTCAACTTTAAATTCTCTTACAGCCCATCATGTGAGGGAATTGCCATTATACTTGATTTACAGATGAAGATACTGAAGCAGGAACACACACAGGGTCGTGCAGCTGGTAAGGGGGAAGTAACAGATGAACCCGAGCACTTTGTTCCAGAGCCAGCATTTAGTACCCTGTGGATCCTCCCCTCTCTCTGTCCATGTGTGTGTTGGAGAATCAGCCCTCTTCTCAGACTTTGGAGAGCACCAGATTCACTAGGAAGCATTACAAAATGCTGACACCTAGACCTAGCTCTGTGTACGGAAAGCACAGGTCTTGCATCTAAGCATTTCACTGGTTTTTTTAGAAGTAATGTCATCTAGCTGTCACCTTCCCCCAATCCTGCCCCCTCTCTTCATTCCACATGATATGCATATGCTACCTGTTGTCTTGAGGCTTTTTGTGTTTGCATAAATAAGCCATTTTCTAATTGAATGCATGAGTATGTGAGTTGCTACACTTTTATGGACTTCATCTACTTATTTTTGTTTTACTTTAATCACACTTCTAGATAGTGTTTTTGGGTCAAAGAGGAACATCAAAATTATTAGGATGTGGGTATTCAGATTGTAAACCCTGATGCCCCATGTCTAAAGCTGCTGTTCATTCCATCACACATGCATCACTAACTTAAAAAATCTGTTAGCCTTAATATTTAAAATGCATTCAAAGAAAGGCTAGTATACAATATCTTGGGCCCAATTTGCCTTAATAATCATTTCATTACACTGATACCTCATATATTTTTTAAATGTTTTAAGTACAATTTAGTGAACATATACTGTACTATTAGTTTCAGAGATACAATTTAGTGATTCATCAGTTGCATAGAATGCCCAGTGCTCATGACATCACATGCCCTCCGTAATGGCCATCCCACAGTTACCCCATCCCCCTACTCCTTTCCCCTCCAGCAACTCTCAGTTTGTTCCTTAGAGTTGAGAGTCTCTTATGGTGGGGCACCTGGGTGGCTCAGTGGGTTAAAGCCTCTGCCTTCAGCTCAGGTCATGATCCCAGGGTCCTTGCATCAAGCCCCACATCACTCTCTCTGCTCAGCCAGGAACCTGCTTCCCCCCCACCCCCCTGCCTCTGCCTGCCTCTCTGCCTACTTGTGATCTCTGTCAAATAAATAAACACAATCTTTAAAAAAAAAAAAAAGTCTCTTATGGTTTTCCTCCCTCTCTGTTTTTGTCTTATTTGATTTTTCCTTCCCTTGTCCTATATTCATCAGTTTTGTTTCTTAAATATCTCTTATTTTTTTAAAGTCACATATATATTAGGCTCGAGGACCTAGAAGGTAGCTCAGGCAGAAACCTTTGAATAACAAAGCAAATTTCACATTGGCAACAGCCTTTCACCATGAACACCTCCCTCAGTCCCTTAATCAACTGTCCTTGATGTTTGTTGCATCTCTTGTATCTAAGAGTCTGAGACAAATTTCCTAATAAAAACAAATAAATCTGAATTTTCTTCTTTAAAAACCTAGTTTGGGGCGCAGGGTCTAAGTGAGTCTTCAAGCATGGTTAGCATATATTTTTCTCTGAATATCAAAGTGAAGTCAAGGAATTTATTATTGCTGTCAAGGGAATTTTTTTTTCCCAATTATGTAATCTTAGTTTCATTCTCTTCCTTTCAGAAAATTAACACATCTCATTTAAAGTCCACTGGATACATTGTAATTTCTTCAAACTTTCAAAACATTTTTATTTTTTTGTTTACTTTTTATTTTTTAACTTTTTCATTAAATTCTATTAGCCAAAATATAGTACATCTCCAGTGCTCAGTGACTCATCAGCTGTGTACAACACCCAGTCTCATCACTTTACATGCCCTCCTTAATACCCATCACCTGGCTACCCCATCCCCCCACCCACCTCCTTTTCCACAACCCTCAGTTTGTTTCCTGGGGTCAAGAGTCTTTCATGGTTTGTTTCGCTCTCTGATTTCTTCCTATTCAGACTTCCCACCCTTCCCCTATGATCCTCTGTGCTATTCCTTATATTCCATATATGAGTGAAACCACATAATCGTCTTTTTCTGATTGACTTATTTCACTTGGCATAATACCCTAGAGTTCCATTCATGTCCATGTACATGGTAGATATCCATCTTTTCTGATGGCTGAGTAATAGTCCTTTGTATCTATGAACCACACTTTCTTTATCTATTCATCTATTTAGGGACATCATGGCTCCTTCCACAATTTGGCTTGTAAATTTAATTTTTTTTTAATTTTTATTTATTTGACAGAGAGAGAGATCACAAGTAGACAGAGAAGCAGGCAGAGAGAAAGGAGAAGCAGGTCCCCTGCCGAGCAGAGAGCCCAATGTGGGGCTTGATCCCAGGATCCTGAGATCATGACCTGAGCTGAAGGCAGAGTCTTAACCCACTAAGCCACCCAGGCACCCCTGGCTTGTAAATTTTAAATTAGAATATCTTTCACTGGGCTTCCTGACCGTGAGCTATTGTGATTCTAACTTTTTTGTTTGTTTGCTTTCAACCTACCCAATGCCTGGAAAGCCTATGTGTGTGTGTGTGTGTTGTGTATAATCACTCATCCTCGCAAATCCCCAGTTGGTACATTAGAAAACTGAGATTAACCATCTTTTTTTTTTTTTTTAACTATTAAATGATTGCGTCTATCGGGGTTCTACTAGAAGAGTGGAAACAGCACGGAAGATCACAAACAGTCTGGAACGCTTTGCAAACGAACGGTTTATAGCATCCGAGCTGGTCTCACCTGATTAGGGCAGGCCCACAAGTGGCGATCTCCTTTTTGGTGAACTTGAAAATCAACTGATGAGGGACTTTAAGCACTTTTGAAACGTCCCTTTACACTCGCACATAGGTGAGTCTATGTTTAAGTACTTGGGGATTATAGCTGAGTTGATACATCAAAAAGTCATCAGAGTAATGAAGTAGTTCATATGCTGTTAAAAAAAAAGTATAGGAAGATGTTGCTGCGGCAGAGGTCGAAGAGGTTGCTGCCCGTGTTCTCCTCAAGGATTTTGATGGATTCCTTTCGCACATTGAGGTCCTTCATCCATTTTGAGTCTATTTTTGTGTGTGGTGTAAGGAAATGGTCCAATTTCATTTTTCTGCATGTGGCTGTCCAATTTTCCCAGCACCATTTATTGAAAAGGCTGTCTTTTTTCCATTGGACATTCTTTCCTGCTTTGTCGAAGATTAGTTGACCATAGAGTTGAGGGTCTATTTCTGGGCTCTCTATTCTGTTCCATTGATCTATGTGTCTGTTTTTGTGCCAGTACCATGCTGTCTTGATGATGACAGCTTTGTAATAGAGCTTGAAGTCCGGAATTGTGATGCCACCAACGTTGGCTCTCTTTTTCAATATCCCTTTGGCTGTCAAATAAATAAATAAAATCTTAAAAAAAAAATTTGCAATTATATCTCCCCAGGGGGAACTTAGGAATTAAGTCAGAAGACTTTGAGCAGAAGCTAGGAGATTTCTTGGACCTGCAGTGGGAGAAGGTATACAAAGGAACATGCTTTAAAACTCTAGCTACTTTAGAACCTGGTACTCTGAAGCAAAGTACTGGCCTGGAAACAAGGTCCCTTCATAGCAGGCACAAGGGTTGCTGGTGACAGGGAGCCTGCCCCCTGGTGTCCTATGAATCTGCTCATTGAAATGACATTGGAGTTCTATACAAAATGGGAGCTCTCTGAAGCCTGTCTCCTTCCATAAGAGAATGTGCCAATGAGCCTGCCCTCTTGTGTGTAACCTGGTGGAGCTTAATCGTTGTTCCATGAGTCCATCAGGAGGACCATCAGTAGGAGGAAGGCCCTGATGCATGGGCCCTTTCAGGTGAGCTGTGGAAGTGGATGGGGCCCAGAGGCGCCCAAGAACCCTGTTGGCCTCTGGCCATTCTCAAGGAGGGGAGGGAGGGGAAGTATTTCTGTATCACTCAAAGGCTGCTGCCAGGAGCATTGTCCTGTGGGAAGGAGGTGGGCAGGGCATCCTCTGAGGTGGACGGGAAGGACCAGCCCCAAAACAACAGCTCCTGAAGGAAACTCTGAGACAGCTTCTTCACATGCCTTGAGCTCATGTTCTGGGGCTCCCAAAGACTTTTGCTTTTGCTTCACTGAAAGTGATTTTTTCGTTCCTAAACTAAACTCAGCTGTGCGTTTCAAGGCCCAAACAACAAAGTAGTCTATGTTTAGGTGAAACTGTAGCTGATAGCAGGGATGACAGGTCCCTTGATGAGCTAGCAAACAAAACAGATCCTATAAACCCAGACGTGGTGAGGCCCATAAAGGAAAAGGCCATGGGAACCCGGATGACAGAGACATATGTCCATAGATGATGGTGTTGAGAAATCATTGAACTTTAAAATCGAAAGGTGTTCTTTTAAACATTCCAACATTCTTGTATTCGAACTCCTTTGTAATGTGCCTATCAAATAACTTTCCAGAATTGGGTTACAAATTTTTGCAGACAGAGAGCTTATTGCTCCCCAAGACAGCTCAAAAAGTTGGAAGCTTTCTTTAAGTGAAGCCAGAATCTTAATCCCTGAGGTTTGCAGTCCCCAGCTTGCATTCTATCTCTACATTAGTTCTACTTGGAACACACCCAGAATTTCCCATGAATGGGATTAGCACCCTTATAAAAGGACTCCAGAGAGCTTTCTTTGCCTCCCTCTATCATGGGAGAACACAATAAGAAGTTAGAAGTTGGGGTGCCTGGGTGGGTCAGTGGGTTAAACCTCTGCCTTTGGCTTAGGTCATGATCTCAGGGTGCTGGGATTGAGCCCCTTAGGGAGCTCTCTGCTTAGTGGGGAGCCTGCTTCCTCCTCTGTCTCTCTGCCTACTTGTGATCTCTGTCTGACAAATAAATAAATAAAATCTTGAAGAAGAAGAAGAAGAAGAAGAAGAAGAAGAAGAAGAAGAAGAAGAAGGAGAAGGAGAAGGAGAAGGAGAAGGAGAAGGAGAAGGAGAAGAAGGAGGAGGAGGAGGAGGAGGAGGAGAAGAAGGAGAAGAAGGAGAAGAAGGAGAAGAAGAAGGAGAAGAAGGAGAAATTAGCAGTCTGCAACCTGGAGGCAGGAGCTCACCAGAACCAAAACCTGCTGGTTACACTGATCTCAGACACCCAGCCTCCAGAACTGTAAGAAATAAACATCTGTGGTTTATAAGCCACCCAGTTTATAGGATTTTTGTTATATCAACCCAGAGTCCTAACACAACACAACCCGTGGTCCTGGATAAGTGAGCAAAAGTCTCCATTCACGTTTAAGGTGGGGATCAAATGTTTTCTAGACCCTCTTTCCACGTTTTAAGGAACATACCTGCCTAGCTCCTGGGGAAGGAGGGGTGGTTCAGAAGACACTGCAGGTGTGAGAGCAGAGAAAGAGGTGAAGGCAGAGAGTAGAGAAAAAACCTATAGAGACAGGGTTCTTACCTTACAAATACTTAGAGGTTGCAATAGTTTCTTCAAATCAATGTAAACCTTACTGGGAACCACTCTTGGGCTTGGAAGAGGGTACAAATTTTAATCTGTCGTTCCTGAGGCTCCTTTATGTTCCCAGGTCAAAGAGAGGATGTGTGCTTTTGTTTTTATTCAAAGGCTGAGCTAGCAAAGGAGGCTAACTTCAGACAATTCTGCTTTTAGTTGTGCAGCACCAACTGCCTCTAAATAAAGAGTGGCCCAAGGGCTTAAATCAAGGTGAGAAAAGCACAACAAGAACAAGGAATAAAACACAAGTTAATATCCCAGGAAAATCTTACATTGAAATTATAAACTAGTTGTGTTGGAGAGCAGTTGGCACTCCAGAGAATTGTTAGTTGTGGTCCTAATGGGCTTCTCTGAAGGTTTGGAGTCCAGGGGTCTTTATACATATACAGTTTACCTCCTTTTTTTTTTTTTTTTCTTCTTCTTCTGATGGAATCTTTTCTCTTTTTTTGACTTAGTGTTGGGAATGCCTGATTTTCCCTGCACCTTACTCTGTGTGCATGTTTCTCAGGGGGCGGGGGGGAATGGGGAGCTGGGGAGGTGGTGCTTGAGCCTTCCTGGAAGAATAGCACACATAATAGTGGCAAGTCATTCAAGGACATGCCAAGCTCTGTTCTGTCCAAGGTAGAAGTCTGTAGGCTGGAGTGTTGGCCCATCTTTCCTCCAATTACATATGCAATGCATCTCTTTGCCTCCATCTCTTCACAAACTCCAGGACCTCCTTTCTTCTCCAAGGAACCTCTTTATTTCTGCTTCAGCCGGGAGAATTTTTTATGTGTCTCTCCGGTCAGTGAAGCCATGTAGGTGACATAAATATTTCACTGGTTCCAAATCTTGGGTTCTTTCTCCTCCACTATGATACAACTAACTCCATTGTCATAAACTTGGAAGTTCAAGGAGTTCTCAGAGACAGCAGTTCCAGCAAGACTGACAATGTGTAGATGAATATAAGCTCTTCCATCTAAGCAAAGATAGAGTAACAAAAATGGAGAAACCAAACATCTCCGTCTTGGCTGTTAATCATAAGATGTTGAACACTAGAACACGTTTTGAAGAAGTAAATAATTTTATGATGCTGTTATGCATTTTACCAAATAAAACTCTTTGCTAAAAGCCAAAAAAAAAAAAAAAAGAAAAGAAAAGAAAGAAAGAAAGGGAAAAAAGAAAGAAAGAGAAGAAAAAAGAAAAGAAAAGTAGTGCAAGTGTACTCTCGGCATGATTCTAATCAGGATAATTACTGTGCTATCTCTGCTGAGGAATATGAAATTATATGGGAGCAATAAATTGTTCAGCTATCTTGGAGAATTCAGTTGGGTCCATCAGAAGTAAAAGAGAACCTACAGTCCTCTGGATATATTGGAAAATGAAATATAGATATATATTTTGCTACATTCTGAAAGAAATCTTAACTATTAGATGGAATATTGTTATTCTGGAAGAACTTAAATTATTATATTGGTCGTGGAGATCCCAAATGAGAGGGTATAAGACATAGTCTTGGAGTAATCGTTTTAGAAAATAACAAGAGTACTAATTTCCTCTTATTTTCCAAAGAGAATAAAGCTAGCTCATTAGTAAAGTCTAAGATGAATTGTGAGCTTGACCATTTTCTCTTCCCTTTCTGTGACCTCATTTTATTAGCCAACCAAGAGTTCTGGACTAGGGGAGACCTCAGGTCTCTTCCATGCCCAATATCTAGAGAATGAAGAATGTATTAATGATTGTCCTTGGAAGGCAGGGTCCTTACAGGAAATAATCATGTGACCACTTCATCTACCCTAGCTGGAAGTTGGGGAGAAGTTGTGCTTGGAATATCTCATAAAGAAAATACCTTGAACCATCCTTTCTGAATTCTCCAGACACTAAATAATTATTTCTAATTTTTCAGAACTATTTTTAGATTTGACTAGACCTATAACAACATAGGGCCAGACTTCTGAAGGTGGGGTTTTGAATTGATGGAGCACCATGGGCATGCTTCGGGAATGTGTAATGTATGTCCACCTGCATATATAAATATGGATATGTGCATGGACTTATACACCTATTCCTTCCCATTCATGAGAAATAAACACATGAATTTCATCAGATTTTTAAAAATATTTTTATTTAAATTAATCTAGTTAACATATACTGTATTATTAGTTTCAGGGATGAAATGTAGTGATTCATCAGCTACATATAACCCTCAGTGCTCATTACATCAAGTGCCCTCCTTAATGCCTAGTTACCTAGTTACCCATCCTACCATCCACCTCTCCTCCAGCAGCCCTCAGTTTGCTTCCTAGATTTAAGAGTCTCTTATGGTTTGCCTTCACCTCTGTTGAAAAAAAAAAAAAATCAGATTTTTAAAGGCACCCTGAGCATTCACAATATTTCAGAAGAGTTACTTTTCTTATGGAAGGTTCATGCCATTGGCTGAATTATGTCCCTCAAGTACATAGTTTGAAATCCTGACCCCAATGTGATGGGACTTGGAGGCAGAGCCTTGGGGAGGTGATTAGGGTTAGTTGAGGTCCTGGGGGTCCCCAAGATGGGATTAGGACCCACACAAGAAGAGACACCAAAGAGCTTGCTTTCTCTGTCTCTCTGTTATGTTCATGTGAGGATATAGCCAGAAGTCAGTTGTCTACAAACCAGGAGGAAGGCCCTCACTGGGGAATGAAATCTGCCAGCACGTTGATCTTGGACTTTCCATATCTGTGGAATCTGCCAGAAAATAAATTTCTGTTACATAAGCTCCCAGTCTAAGATTTTTTTTTTTTTAACTAAAACAGACTAATACAGTACAAAATGTTGAAATCATGATACCTTCATTTTAGGCCATTTTCTCTCAATGACTATATCTAGAATCTTAAATATAAAAATATGTTTTCCTCTGACAGATGGAAACAGTATGACTTTGAAGGTGCAAATTCTACTTATATTTTCCATATAATTTTGAAATTGAGTGCCATAAAATTTTTGTTTTTTTCTTTTCTTTTACTTTTTATTTAATTTAAATTTAATTAGCCAATATATAGTACATCATTAGTTTCTGGTTTGTATCAATGACTCATCAGTTGCATATAACACCCAGTGATCATCACATCATATGCCCTCCTTAATGCCCATAACTCAACTACCCCAACCCCCCACCCACCCCCTCTTCAGCAACCATGTTTGTTTCTTAGAATTAGAATTTTTCATGGGTTTTCTCCCTCTCTGGTGACTTCTCATTCTGTTTTCCTTCCCTTCCCCGGTGATGTTTCTTATGCTCCACATATGAGTGAAACCATATGATAATTGTCTTTCTCTGATTAACTTATTTTGCTCAGCACAATACCTTCCAGCTCTATTCATATTGATGTAAATGGTAAGTATCCATCCCTTCTGATGGCTGACTAATATTCTATTGCATATATGAACCACTTCTTCTTTGTCTGTTGATCTGTTAAAGGGCATCTCGGCTCTTGCCACAGTTTAGCTATTGTGGACATTGCTGCTATAAACATTGCAGTGTAGATGCCCCTGCTGATTGATCCATTTGTGGTAAATGTATTTAAACACCCAGTAGTACAATTGCTGGGTCTTTGGGCAGCTCTGTTCTTAATGTCTTGAGGAACCTCCATACTATTTTCCAGAATGGCTTTATCAGTTTGCATTCCAAACCAATGGTATAAGAGGGTCCCCCTTTCTCTGGATCTTTACCAACATTTGTTTTTTCCTGTCTTGTTAATTTTATTCATTCTGACTGGTGTGAGGTTGTATCTCATTGTGGTTTTGATTTATATTTCCCTGATGACAAGTGACGTGGAGCATTTTTTCATGCCTGTTGGCCATTTGTATGTATTCTTTGGAGAAGGGTCTGCTCATGTCTTCTGCCCAGTTCTTGACTGGATTGTTTGTTTTTTGGGTCTTGAATTTAAGAAGTTATTTATAGAGCTTGGATACTAAGCTTATATCTGATATATCATTTGTAAATATCTTCTCCCATTCTGTAGGTTGTCTTTTTGACTGTTTCCTTTGCTGTACAGAAGCTTTTTATCTTGATGAAGTCCCAATAGTTCATTTTTGCTTTTGTCTTTGAGACATGTCTTTAGAAGTCTTGAGATATGTCTTGTCTTTGAGACATGTCTTGCAAGATGTTGCTGTGGCCAAGGTCAAAAAAGTTGTTGCATGTGTTCTCCTCCAGAGTTTTGATGGATTTCTGTCTAACATTGAGGTCTTTCATCCATTTTGAATCTGTTTTTGTGTATAGTGTAATAAAATGATCCAGTTTTATTTTTCTATATATGGCTGTCTAATTTTCCCAGAACAATGTATTGAAAAGGCAGTCCTTTTTCTATGTATATTTTTTGTTGCTTTGTCAAGATTAGCTGACCATAGAGTTAAGGGTCCATTTCTGGAGTCTCTATTCTGTTTCATTAATCTATGTGTCTGTTTTTGTGCCAATACCATACTGTCCTGATGATTACAGCTTTATAATATAGCTTGAAATCTGGCACTGTGATGACACCAGCTTTGGTTTCCTTTTTTTTTTTTTTTTCCCTTTTCTGGGCTAGAAGGAGGAATTCACAACAAAAGAAAGAACCAGAGGTAATACTCTCTGCCATAGATCTAATCAATATGGATATGAGTAAAATGTCCTTTTACTTTATAGATGGAGAAACTGGAGGTCTCCTAGCTAGCTAATGGAGTAACTGGCTGTGGAGTATAAATGCCCACCCACCATACTTCAGCTACTTAAAAGCAAAGAGTTGAGAGCTTATGGTCTATAGCATCTAACACTGATACAATGTATAAACATGTCACATAATTTCAGGCTCATGGAATAAAATATGAAAAATTAAAATTATGTCTATTTTAAATAAGTACGAGTATTATTTGTCATTCGTAATTTCTGCCTAGGAAAATCCATTGGGATAAAAAAACAAAAACAAAAAAAAACAAAACAAACAAACAAAAAAACACTGTAGTCATTATATTAGCAATGAAAGATCTGACTCTGAAGAGAATCTCAGGAAATCATACAGTCTCATGACTAGTAAGATGTAGAGACTGTACTATATGCTGGATAATTGAATTGAATTTTTTAAAGTAAAGGCTGTGAACTTTTGTACTGCAAAATCTCAACTTTCCAGCTGAAAAAGTGTCTATTACTTGGCACCAGTTTAAAATTATAATGAAATTCTAAATTAGGTTAGTTTTATGATATGAAGTGAGTTCACCTTTTGTTTACCTACTCACATAACTTACATATTAGTTTCTCTTTGTACATCTTAAATAACTCACAGCATATAAAGTAGAAATAATTTCTTCTTTTGTTATTGTCCTTCTCAGGTTTCCAGTTCCCTTAGTCATTTTCACTTATGTGTATATTGCAAAAATAATAATAAAAATAAGCAAACAAATAAATAAATAAATAAGTCATTCATAAATATTTATGGAATGTCCCCTGTGTGCTGGAATAAAGGATGTTTGCATTTCCATTTTGTTTTGTTTCATACTGGAGTTACAATGACAGGAACCAACTACAGAGCCTCTATCTCCAAAGACTTAGCATCAAGGAAAACCAACAAATAAACTGACAATTACAATACAACACACTTTATTCATCCCTAGAATTTTAGGATACCTCACTACATATAACTTTCTTATAATATTAAGTCATGCATTGCTGTATTACTCTTCTAATTTGTGTGTAATATTTTTCTGTTATTTTTATGATTAAATTTGTCAAATATCTTTTCAGAAGGAGATTCAGCTCTTAAAGCTGTTTGCAGTTCTGTGGGGTTTCCACTATATAAGTAATCTGCCTTTTTCTCCTTTTCCCTCTCTACCACATTACTTAGGGTTTTAGTGTTATTGTCTTGCTTTTTAGTATGCTTTCCTTCAATTATTTTCAGTCGATGTGTTTATTTTTATAAATGACTGGTTGGTGCTGACTGAAGACAGTTTCTAAGAAAAAGAATGATTTCTCTTTAGGCTCCCAGGCAAATGATATTGGAAAAGACATAAAGCAAGAGCCAGGACATTTCTGCCTGTTCATAAGCATCTGTTTCTCCTCCCATATTTAGAGAACACTGTTCCAACAGGCAGTTGGGTCTTTAGAACTCTTCCAGTTGGGTTCTGGAAAGCATACTTTTTGGCACAATCCACTGGGCTGGGTTCTAATTCTGATTATGCTTTCTATGTAAGAGAGGAATTCCTTGGTCAAACTGCCTAACCTACTTCATGTTTATTTCTGCATCGGTGAAAATTGAGGTTCATGGGCACCTGGGTGGTTCAGTTGGTTACATGTCTCCTTTCCACTCAGGTCATAAACTTGGAGCCCTGTGATTGAGCCCCAAGATAGACTTTGCTCAGTGAGAAGTCTGCTTTTTCCTCTCACTCTCCCTCTGTGCTCTCTTTCTCTCTCTCTCTCCCAAATAAATAAATAAAATCTCTGAAAGAAAAAGAAAAGAAAAATGGAAGTTCATTACCCTAACCTTAGAAGAATGACATCATATATTTGGAAGGGTAAAAACTTTGTTCCCAGACTCAGGCATATAAACCCTACTTTCTTTAAATCAAATTAAATGTGACCCCTCAACCAGTTTGGTGGAAAATTAAATCTCAGTGTTGACCTACCATCTACTGGGTGTATTCTGGAAGTCTGGAGGTTTAAGTGGCCCTTAGAAGAAGATGACATGGGTCGCCTGGGTGGCTCAGTATGTTAAAGCTTCTGCCTTCAGCTCAGGTCATGATCTCAGGGTCCTGGGATTGAGCCCCACATCAGGCTCTCTGCTCAGCAGGGAGCCTGCTTCCCCCCCCCCCTCCAGGTAGTTGCTAAGGTTTAGTTGATGGACATGCTCATCTTGTCGGATAAGGGCTGCTGCAGACCACAGCTGGCCATAATGGGGTCAGTGGATGATAATGGAGGGACCATCATGGAGGGATGATGATCTCTATCCCCGGGGTGGCTGTCTCCTTTCCAGGCCCACGAAATTGCTTCTCCTTGTTTTTTTCTACCTTCTCTTCCCCACTTTCCCTTCTTGCTCCTAAACTTTCAGCCTTCTCCCCACTTCTCCTCCACATGGAGGATTTTCAATGAACCCACACCTTTACAGAGGACAAAAGGTGATATTAGTTTCTGGGAATTTCTGTTCTTATATGGAAAAAAAAATCTTGAGCCAAGGATACTGATGGCTTATCCACAATTTGAATTGGGGTCCATAGAAATGAAGGAAAAACAAACATCAGTGAAAATATTTTAATCATCTCCCTTGGCACCCATAAAGTTCTGGCCACTCAAAAATACATGAATACCAGGACACCTGGGTAGCTTAGTCAGTTAAGTGTCTGCCTTCAGCTCAGGTCATGATCTCAGGGTCCCTGGATCGAGTCACATCAGGCTTCTTGCTCAACAGGGACCTGCTTTCCCTTTCTGCCTCTTTCTCCCTCTGCTGTTGCTCCTCTTCCTTGTGCTTGCTCTCTCTAACAAATAAATAAATAAAATATTTTTTCAAAATAGTACATGAGTATCCCTTCCTAAAAGAGAGAGAGAGAGAGAGAGGATTCAGTGACTCTGATTTGATGGTTACAGAATTTTTGCTTGGGGCTATGAAATGTCATGGAGATGGATAGTGTTGATGGTTACATAGTAATCCAAATGTATTTGATGACACTGAACTAAACAGTTAAAGATGGTTAGAATGGAAAATTTTATGTTTTGTATATTTCACCACAATAAAAAAAATATTCCATGATTCTTTAATCATATGTAATAAAAAATGGCTCTTCAGATAACTGGCCAAGGTCCTTTAAATCCTGTCTCAAGTCACCTTTCTGAACATCTTCCCTTACATCCTCCAGTTTTTGCTGTGATGATATCCTGCAGGATGAAGTCAACATTTCACTGACTTTCAACAACTAATGTTTACTTCTCACTCATATCAGGTGCTAGGGTTCTAATCTAAGCTGTGGGCTAGTTCAGGACAGCCTGAACTGTCTTCTCATTCCTAGACACATGAGGAGAGTGAATCTTGAATGTGGCATTCTCAAGGTAGAGGGCAGGAATGCAAGGGATCTGGTGGAATAGGGGAAGCCCCCAGTGACTCAGGGGGATTCTGCCTGAAAAACGGCACATCAGTGCTTCCTCCAATCTCACTGACCAAAGTACTGGGTGCAATCACAAGCCCAACAATCATTCCCCCACACCAGTAGGAAAGGATAAGTTACTATTTACAACAGTACAATATATTTCAGTTCACACTTTGAGTCAAATACACTCACTTCCCTTCCTTCCAAAAACAAAAGATGCAAACAAAAATCTCACCTAAAAATGGCATCAGGATTTCCAGATACAGGTCTCATGATGGTTTTTATGCCAGACTTGAAGGCAGCTCCTCAATCAAGAGATCCATAAACTAAAAAGATAGATACATTGGGAAGAAGTACATTGGGAGAAATAGAGACAGGATACCCACAGTCAACATATTCATTTGTGAGGGGGAAGATTAGCACAGAGTAGACACCAGAGGGTAGCAGTTTTTCTATTCTCCTGGGCATGCATTTTGAGGGTCCACTGTCTTAGGGTAGGGAATGTGTGTTGATTAACTTCTTATTCTTCTCTCTGACAGTAACTCCTCAATGCATTGCCTTTCTGGCTCCTAAATACAAACTCTGAGAAGTCTTTCTCTTTTCATTGTTCTATTTGACCACATCTAGAGAACACTGGAGATAATGCTTTTCTTGGGGTACTACATCTTTCTCAGCATGCTCCCTGATCATAAACAAATGGGATCTTGTGGTGTCAATCTTCCAGGATGTCCCCTAAAGATTCTGTCTGGCATTTATTCCTTCCACATTGCATCAGGGTCAGTCTATGGGACCAGTACCATAGTGCAAAAGTGATGATGTGTCATTTCAAGACTCGGTCCTAAAAGGTATTGTAGCATTTGCCTTATTTTCTTGTATCACTCTGAGAGGAACCTGCTCCCATGTCATGAAGACATACCAAGCAGCCTTATGGAGAAGGCTCCATGTGACAAGAAACTGTATCTTCCTGTCAATATCCCTGGGAATAAGACATCTTGGAAGAAGATCATTCGGCCCCACTCAAACATTCAGATGGCTGTAACCAATTTCTGTATGGACCAGCTTTCACTATGATAATGCTTCATAAACTTTATCCAAATTTTGGTGGGTTCCCATAGCAAATGCTCATTTCTTGGGGCAGTGTGCTTATTATTGTGTCTTCACAGAGTAGGTTTAAGTGTCCCACATGTCTTCTCAGTTAGGACCAAGGCTAAAGGAGTAACCTTTGTGCAAGATGTGTTGCTTCTATGTAGAGTCAGGAACACAGAGGGTTGGTGGAAGCTCGCAAATACCTCTCAAATCCTCTGCTCAGACCCTTCATCGGCTAGAAGGTATATGAGCAAAGTTACACCTGCTTTCCTTCCTCTGGTTCAAGCATGTAATGGGGAAGGGGCTATAATACATCCACAGAGTGCAGGGCAGAGAGTAATTATTTGTTGACCACAGTTGAATATACCACAACCTTTACCCAGGATGTCTATGCCATGTGACAAAACACTACAAAACTTAATGGCTTAAAATTACAATACATTGTTATGCCCTATGTGCCTATGGATTTATTAGGCTCCTCTAGCTTCTGTGTGAGGTCTTTCATGCATGTCTCTGATGGCCACTGTACCTAGACATCGTTTGAAAGTGTCTTCACTCACACATCTGTGTGTATTCAGGTGTGGCTGGACATTTCTCTCCTTTTACATAGTCTACTCATGGGGTTTCCTTACAGCATGGGGTTCTTCTTTTTATTATTTAATTATAGTTGACACACAATGTGACATGAGTTTTAGGTGTACAACACAGTATTCAACAAGTCTATACACCATGCTGTGCTCACCTACTACACTATTACAAGGACATTGACTATATTCCCTATGCTGTACCTCTCAGCATGACTTATGTACTCCCCATGACTTATTTACTTCACGACTGGAAGCCTGTACCTCCCAGTCTGCTTTGCCTGTTTCTCCCATCCCCCTGCCTTTTCCCCTTTGACAACCATCGGTTTGTTTTCTGTAGTAATGTGTCATTTGGGCTTTTTCTTGTCTGCTTGTTCTTTTGTTTTGTTTTTTAAATTCTACAGAGAAGTGGAATCATGTGGTATTTGTCTTTCTCTGTCTGACCTACTTCACTTGGCATAATGCCTTCTAGGTCTGGCCGCAGCATGGTGGTCATAAGATAACCAGCCTCCTTGTGCACTTGGGTGGCACAATTGGTTAATTGTCCTACTCAGGGTTTCAACTCAAGTCATGATCTCAGGCTTGTGAGATCAAGCCCCATATTGTTGGACTCTCCTTGAGATTCTCTTTCCCTCTCCCTCTGCCTGCCAGCTCAAGGACTCTCTCTCTCTTTCTTTTTCTTTCTTTTTTTTTTAAGATTTTATTTATTTTTTTGACAGGGAGAAAGAGATCATAAGTAGGCAGAGCAGCAGGCAGAGAGAAAGGGAAGCAGACTCCTTGCTGAGCAGAGAGCCTGATGCAGGGCTTGATTCCAGGACGCTGAGATCAAGACCTGAGCTAAAGGCAGAGGATTAACCCATTGAGCCACCCAGGTTTCCTTGGACTCTCTCTTTCCATCTCTCAAAATAAATAAATAAATCTTTTTAAAAAATGAAAGAAAGAAAAGATAGACTCCTTTTGTGATGGCTGGCTTCCCTCAGTCAAGCCTTCCAACAGACAGGTTGTGGAAGCTTCTAGTCTCCAGCAGCCCAGGCCTGGAAAGTGACACAGTGGCATGGCCCTATATTCTGTAAGTCAAATCATATCCTTCCCAGATTCACTAGAAGGGACTTACTGAGAGAAGTGGCCATCTTTACTCCTTTTGCCCACAGTTTGTTTTAAGGAGAAAAACAAGAGACTGTAGTGGAACACAGAATTTGCTTCTATATAGTGGAATGCTGATCAGCCAATACAAATAATGTTTCAAAATTATTTAATAGTGTGCAAAATGTTTCTGATGCAACAACTCTGGGTGAAAAAGTACAGACAGCAAAATAGCAGACACTGTATGTTAAAAGCATTTATCTCTTGATTGTGGGATTAGGCTTACTTCTTACTTTAGATGGTTATCTTACCACAGGAGTTATTTATTTAGAGTACTGGAGATAATGAAGTGAGAGAAAATAAAAGTTCTATGGGAACAGACACTTTCTAGCTTTACAATGTAACTCTACTCAGCCATTGAAAATCATGATTTAAAACTATTTGAAGGGTGACAGTGTGTTTGCATTCTACACGGGAGTGATAAAAAGGCAGATTACAAAATAAAACACATTCTGATTAAAAGTAGTTGACTGTGATGGTAGGATCCGGGTTGATTTGTGTGTGTGCATGTGTATGTGTGCTTTTATTTATTTTTCACATTTTGTATAAATAAGCTTATTTACTTTTTGTCAGAAAATCATGCTAGGTGTTGCTTTAAAGAGTGCAAAGGAGGCCGAAGAATCCAAAATTAGATGCTATTTGAAATATCCTGGTATGCATAGTGGGCTATATGTAATTCTTTTTTAAATTATCAAACATCATCGCTTAACATTTTCATTTTTAATTCTACCTTATCACTGTCCTAAGGAATGCTGTTCATTAATTCTAACACTGTAATGTCTGCAGGGAAAAAATGTAATGGGAACATTTCACATGATTCAATTTTGGCTATTAGTACAGAAAACCACACCCAGTGCTGACCCACACACATCACAAAGGGAATGGAAGGAGCTGGACACGAGCTTGTTCTACTTTGTCAAATGCAAGGCAGTTAATTCCCAGGTGGTCACACGGGCTTCTAAACCTTCTATGTCAGCAGACCCAGCAGTCTGACAGATGAAGCTCAGTGCAGAACATCCCAGCCTAGGAACGCCTCTGCGTGACCTGCAAACATCTGTCTCAACACAGCCAAGGCCCCTCAGCTGCCTCTGCAGGATCTAGAGCCTGCAGTGGGAGGGCTGGCCCTGTCCAGGTTTGTAGGGCTTTGCTTATGACATTCCAGGGAGTCCCAGGGACAGGTGATTTTGGTTCTTAGCTAGTTTGTGGCTTTTGCCAATCTTCACTGCTTCTGACCAGCAGGGAGAAGTTGTGTGATGACTCCCCATGAAACCCAGAACTGACAGTGAGGCAGCCAGTGCTCTCCATGGAAGGGAGCCCCAGAGGAGCCAGGCAATGTCTGCTTTTCTGAGCTGGGGACCCACCAAATAGCATCTACTTATTTAACCTGAGTTCTGGACCCACTGAGAGATAAACAAATCTTAAGTCAGATAGAACAAAGCACTGCCTTGATTACAAGTAAAGATCATCTTGGGGAATGAGATTGCATCTGTCTCAGAATGAGCTAGCCTCACTCGGAAGGCACAGGTCATTCTGGATCAGAACAGCTTCCCCCTGGAACAGGGCAAAAGATGCTGCAGCCTGGGAAAACACTGAGAAGGCATTCTCCCTGCAGAGACTCACCCCAAGAGAGAGTGGGGAGGAAGGGGAAGAAATGCGCAGGCCGCCTCAGGGAGGACAGGACCCTACCTTCTAGGTTTCCCCAGGGGAGGAAAAGCAGGTGCTCAGCCCGTGGTCTCTGACCAGGGGGAAACAAGGAGGACGGGGCTGGGCTGGACACACCTTGCTGCTCCCTCCTCAGTAGAATTGGGCCATTCTTCTTGATGAGGAGGGGACAGAGCACGAGGGGTCAGGGAGGGGCCAGAAGATTAGAGTCATGGCCCTTCCCACCTGTGGACTAGGACTGTGGGAGTGCAGAGGAAGCATTGTCATTCCCCAATGCTCAGGGTAGCCCGAGGAGCAGTCAGGAAGGCATGATTCTAACCCATGGACGGGCCTCAGCTTCCACCTCTGTGGTTGGGTCCTACACTGATGGAGCCAGGCACTGTTTTAAACCCAACTGAGGTGAAAAGATGAGTCAAGTCCAGTCTTTCACACTGAGGCACCGGGGAGGAGATAGCCAGGTAAACACTGTGGTCTCTAAAATCTCTTTAATCTTCTACAGTTCTGAGTTTTATAAGGCAGCCATCAGCATGTGGAAGAGCGGCTCCAAGTTAAGGAACAGAGGTAGATGCTCCCGAAAGCCCTGGCCCAAGAGACAGGTTTTAGCCCACGGATAGAAGCTTCAGTCTTAGATATGGAACTCTCAACTATTTCCCTTTGAAGACAGAACCAATGTCAAGGGTGTGCAGAGACTGCAGCTGTTCACAAAACTGAAAACCTAGACAAAGAGACAAGGTGTGGGAGTTGAGGGAAGAGGAGGAACAGGAACAGAAGCTACTAATTCTGAGAAGCACGTTGCTCCTGACACAGGGAACTCTTCCCATTCAGGTTGCCAAATGAATTGATGTATAATTCATGATGCCACTCATAATAAGACTGTATAAAATCCTGTAAAGTCGTCCTCTGATTGCAAAATCTAAACTAGAGGTGGCTTGTGAGCATGCAAACAGCGGGACTGACCTCGCTTTCAGAGCTTCTTCCCTTGGAATCTATGAGTCACCTGAACCACAGTTCTTTCCTTCTCCCGTACAAATAATGTGCTGTCTTTCTACTGTATGTGCTGCAACTTGTCTCTGCCCAGAACACTTCCTCCCATCCCCTGCCCCCAACACTCCTTTTCCCTTGATTTCTTCCATCCCTGCTTTACAGGTCAACTTAGATGATTCTTTTGGAAAGTGTCCCTGGAAATGAATGAGACCGATGACCTCCTCTGCACTCCCCGCATCCTGTCCAGGTGCTCACGTGGTACTTCCCTCTCCTCTGTGTCCTTCACCAGCTTGTAAGCTCTGGGAGGATAGGGCCTGTCGGGTCCTTCCATCGCCGCACCTCAGAGCCTGAACAAAAGAATGTATCAATGCTCATTTAGTCCTTCACATCTCTGTGTTAGGCCTTTCACTTAGGTCTTACAATCAGGATGGGAAAGTAGAAAGAGATCTAACTAACCCTATTTCACCAGTGAGCAAACTGAGAGTCAGAGAGTGTGTGTGGCAAGCGTGAGTTCACAGTGCATTGAGAAATGGAACAAGAACTATAATGTGATCTTCTTTGATTGCTAGTTTTATCATGATATTCATTTTGGGGGAAATAAAGAGAGAAAGAAATTATGTCCACTGGTCCCATGATCATCTTACCTGATATAAAAATATAGTCACTCAGATTCTAAATTCCTTTGTAATAGTTGGCTTTAAATGGAATAAATTCATTTAAAATAAAACCAATTATATATGCATGTGTTTGTATATACATCTATATGTGTGTGTGTGTGTGTGTGTGTGTGTATGTATGTATATATAAAAAGTACAAATGACTTTGAGCTTTTCTAGTCAATAAAGTCCAGTAACTTCTTCAGGAACTAATGTTCCTTTTGACCTTGATATCCTGCTGAGATTTCACACTGGTGTTCTGCACAGAGTAACACATTTGCGAGATTCAACTTTAAGTGCTTTCTATGGATTATTTATGTGTTGTTTATTGGTCATACAGACTTAAGTCCATTTTAAAATTTTCAACTTCCTATCGCTTGATAATATAAAAGTAGTGTTCAAAGCTATATTTCAAAATACTGAATTAGCCTCAATTCTATCACCTTCATTGCTAAGAAGGACCGATGGAGTATGTGCGTTATTTGAGAGAGAGTGTGTGCCAAGTTCTGTACCAGATTCTCAAGAAACACAATTTCATTTAGACTCCACAACTGCCCAATATGGCTGGGTTATGACCACTATGGCACAGAAAAAGAAATTGGAAATGTAAGGGATTAAATTCGCTCCAGGTTCTGCAGACAGAAATGAAATTCGGATCCAGCTTCTTTGATGTTGAAGTCCATGGTCTTTTCATGTCTTTTCTGGAATCAAGCTATGGACTTGACTGTGAGCCTTCCATGATCCAGAAGATTGCTTAGATACCCAGGAAGAAGCATAATAGGGAAAGAAAATTTCTCAGAGACTATGAAGAATGGGGTTTAATTCCCAGAGATGAATTATCCCAGTGAGGTGACCTTGGGAGAGTTAACTATTTTTCCTGTGCAATGAGGGTATTAGAGAAGAGTTGCCTCCCAATTAAGACTGATTGGGTGTCACTAGGTTCTAAGCCACACAACCTTAGATGACTCCTTTCCCCGCTCTGGTTTTCCATGTCCATGTGTACCGTTACAGGATCATGGAACACAGTGATCTCCAAACTATCTTGCCACTACCAAATCCCATCAGTTCTCTAGTCCCCAACAACATACCTTTTATCATCATTATTATTAATTATTAATTTGCTTCTCTCCACTGAGTTTAAGTTTGACCTTCCTCCTTATGTATCTCTTCTATACCTCCTCCAGACCAACTAATGAAGCACCAAGTCTTTTTCTATCCTTCGAAATAAACACAAGCATGTACTGAACCTGTTTACAGGCATTCAATCTGTTTGCTGTGCCATGTTGTTGAAAAATGTACTCTTCTTAAATTCCTGTCTGTTTCTGAACACAGACACATACAGATGTGTCTTTCTCAAACAGCAGGAGGTGTTGTTCATGGCCAACCTTTTTTGTAGCTGTCACCATGATGGCCTGTAAGAAACAGATGGGCTGATGGAAAGTACAAAATTGAACATTTTGTTTTCACTTTTTCAATTAAAGGGGAAAAGCATCATTTAGGTGATCCTGTTGAGTTATAAATCTTTTCCTGGTTGGTTTTCTGGTTGTAACAAGTACTGATGTTAAGGAAAGAAAAAGAGAGAGAGAAATGGGCAAGAGGAGTCTGAGAGCCAATGAGAAACATTTCCACTGAGTACCTGTGCCTTAGAGAGATCATAAAGTTTTAGTGCCTAATCCTCAACATTTTAAGTTTGGAAACTGGGTTTCTCCAGGTGATCAAATTCAAGAAGACAGGCTGTTTCTAACCAAATACATAGGATATGGATAAACATAGCTTTTTTGTCTACATATTTATTAACAACAAGATATGCTATGGATTCTAGCAGGTGGTGGATATACAGTGGTTAACAAGGTGTAGGCTTTGACCTCAAAATTTTGTAGGTTCACGAACAGCCCAGACAAGTAAATGGAAATATGCAATGTAATGTGGTACATGCACATACCTACAAACAAGCTAGAAAGAGCCAGGAGGAGTTTACTATGGCTAGGCTCTAGGGTAGACCATTAAAGAACAAAATTATGTACAAGAGCAGCCATCTGGGAAGGCAACAGATAGGATCCTGCCCACTCTCTGTGTCCCCAGCCCTAGCAAGTGGCTGACAATGATGGAATCAGTGAGTTGGCTTGATGAAGGAGTTATATCTAAATTCTGTCTTCCTAAGATTGTCCCCTACTCTTCCTTTGGACCTGTCCAGCTTTCTTCTTTTCTCAGTAAATTTTTGGAGGACAGCTATGGCTGGTCAATGTCCTCCTCCATTAGAGTGGAGATTCACATGAATGTTCCCACTCAGAGCATGACTTTACCTCTAAACCCAGGAAACGCTAACATCCACCTGGTGCAGCTGTCTAGAATCTTATTGTCTCTCCAGTCTAAGACGTATAGAAACTAAAATTAATGTGTATGTCCACCTGTGTGTCAGAAGCCCTCATAGTGCGTGTTTTATTCTTTCTTTCATTTTTCTCTCCTTTGAATACATATGTTTGAGGCTTGATCTAGCCCTTTATGTTAAAAAATATACTAGCTTTTATCCTATGTTGTTTTTCTGATTGATAAACTGCATTTGAAGATGAAGCCTCACCCCCTACTCCACAGAACAAACATGGTGACTTTCTGTGTGTTGGCTTCGGAGTGCAGCCATCTCTCTCATCTTTTGACAAATCTCCAATATCATTTTCTCTTCCCAATAGGTAAGGGGAGAGATTCTTACAGAGGATCCCCACAGGGATCTGGAGGAGGCCAAGCTTCTCAAAGAGATCCAGAGCTCTATGCATTTAAAAGGGGAAGGACAGGAAGGCAAGCTCACATTTTTTTTTTTCCTAGTCCTGGTTTGTATGCTGGAAATCATGCTAAGTTAAGCATTTTCTGGTGGATCTATTCTACAACTCCACAAAGTAAGTACTTTCGCTCCAAGTTGCCCTTGCAAAAACTGAGGCTGAGCAGGTTTGAGTCATAGTCCAATACTATGGTGAGGGCAGATGAGATGGAGTAGGCTTTCTCCCAGGCATCTCTCAAGCACCATTTCTGATCCCTCTTGTTTCCACCACTGACTGCCTCAGGGACCAGTCCTGTACCAAGACAGGTTTAACATGGTACAGATTGATGGTATCTCCATCAGTCCATGAGCTAGACATTTCCCATCTAGCCCAGACTTTTCCATGGTCTTGGGTGTCCTACCTATGCAGCCTGGACAAGAGGCTATAGCTGATCTTTAATCAGAGGCATGGAACAAGTGCATAAATGAGTTTCCTTTCTCCTTCCCCAAATGGGTGGTCCCCAGGATTATTTATTGTGGCTTCCTGGAAACTACAGCAGCAGAATGATTTCCATGTTGGGAAATGGTGGATCTGCAATTTGTAGGATGTATTTCCACAGACAATATTGTCTACCTGCCATCTACAGTTGGCCTCACAACTGTAAGTCAATAGGTTGTTTCTCTTCCTTTCTTTGAAACACAAATACTAACACCTTTATGACTTTGATTCAGAAAAACATTTTTTTCTTTGATTGATAAAAACATAAAATTTAAACAAGGGATTTTAATTTAATGTCATTCAATCCAATAAGCATTTGTTCTCATAAGCAGAGTTTGGGGGCATAATAGCTGGAAGAATCACTACCATAACCTCACATGCAAAAATGACTTAAAATCTAGTTGTCTGCAAGGACATCACCTAATTTAACCCTGACACCTGCCATGAGAGTTAACCAATCTAAGTGTCATGTACATTGTGAAGAGAGAAAAATTGATATATAGGGCAGGTGGAATTCAAATTGATGGATTCAGTCTGATATCTCCAGTTATGTCCCAGGCATCTAAAATGTTTAATTCTCCTGACAAACCTACACTACAGTCGTTTTTATCATGCCCATTTTGTGGAAAAGGGCACTGAGTCTCAGTGAGACTCAAGGATTTGTCCAAAGTCACACGACTAGAAAAATCCCAGACTGTCAGACTCTAATTGTAAGTGACTCTTTGTACCAATGGATGTCATCAAAATGATGAATCAAAACGGAGACAAAGAAAGCTGTCAGAGTCACCCACATGTTACTCAAAAGCTGAGCCTCTTTGGAAATAAAGGCCATCAGCCTCCTGCCAGGCACTAGTCCCTCCCACTGTGGAGAGACTGTCAGCCCTCTCCCTGCAGTACCCAGCATATTAAAGCTTTGCTCACTGACATCATTGGAACCTGGCAGGCATTCATTCGTCACTCAGTATCAATTCTGTCCTTTCTCTAAACAGCACAGAATCATTTTTAATATGAAAATATTTTGTAATTCATAGCAATTGGGAAAAGATGTCATCCTTTGCAGAACACTTTGCCTCTGCCTACTCTGAAAAGAAGAGAGACAATGGCAAGGTCAAAAGACAGCTTGTCTGGTGTCCCAGGCCAACTCTTAACATCTGCGAGCTCTTGTTTCCACCACTGGACAGTAGAGATCTGGGACATTACACCGATACCTCAGGAAAAGTGTCTCTGCCTCCCAGAGGATCCTGAAAATTGGCCCCAAGGTGCCAACTCGGGGGATTTTTCTTGTAGTGGGGGAAGATTTCTGTAAAGAAACAGAGAGATGGGGACTCTCACAGATCTGTGTAGCTCACTTAGTAATTTGACCCAGCAACTCCCCTTCATGCTCAGCTGTTTAGGGTAACCTCAGGATCCAGGGCTGAGACTGTGTGTGTTTCCAGCAAACGCATGGAGCTCCCAGTGGCAGGATCCTACTAGGCTCCTGTGTAGGAATGAAAACCGTATTAGTCTGCTTAGCTGACAGAACAAAGCACCACAGACTGGATGGCTTAAACAATAGCAATGTGTTTCTTCACAGATCTGGAGGCTGGAAATCTAAGATCAAGGTGTGGGTAGGGGGAGTTCCCTCTGAGGCCTCTCTCCTTAGCATGTAGATGGCCACCTTCTCCTGTGTACTCATGCAGTCATCCCGCTGTGCATTTCTGGGTCCCAGTCTCTTTCTCTTATGAGGACATGAGTTAGATTGGATAGGGTCCATTCAGATGACCTCATTTTACCTTAATTACCTCTTGAAAGTCTCTGTCTCCAAATTCAGTCCCATTCTGGCTTATTGGGGTTAGGACTTTAATATATGTATTTCTCAGGTGATGTAATTCACTCCGTAAAAGATACCACACGATGTCACCTCAGAGGAGTAACTTTCTGAGTTTTCATTTCCTAGCAATGATGATGCCCATGAAGATTAGAAATAATATATATGAATAAACTTCTTTGTATATTCTCAGTGTAGGGTAGACAAAGGAACAATGCTGAGGCTCAGTGGTTTAACATATTAAAAGTTTATTTCTCCACATTTTTGAGGTCATGGGTCTTTCTTTCAAGCAGTGACTCTGGAATTCAGCCTTTTAACCCTGTCTTGTGACATCTCTACCATCAGGCAGTGGCCTCCAAGATTGCCCCAGAAGTGGATCAGAGCACGGGAATGCACCATGGAGCTTTCCTCACAGAAGCATTGGCCCAAAATGGTCACATCACCTTGAGTCAAGAAGGTTGGAAGGAAAGTCCTGGAAAGTCTTCTTTCCAGAAACAAGTCTACATTGTTGTAAAGGAGAACAGACATTTGGTAGCTAACAGTTATCTGCATCAACTGGGCCATTGCAGGCAACAATGGGTGGCCCATTCAGAAGGAGAAATGTGCAGAGAAGTTAAAAAAGGAACAATTTATCAAGAGGTTGATAGGTTTCAAGAAAAAGATAAGGTTATGGCCAGTGTGTGGGGGAAGGGAGTTTACCATTCCTATGCTTGAAGGGGCCAGAGAGGAAGTGGATCCCAGAATTCAGAGGGAGAGACAACAGGGCTGAGCAGCTGCCTGGCAAGAATAGGAGTCCTTGGTCAAGTGAACACAAGGTGTGGAAGCCAAGTGTAAGACACTCAACCTAGCCCTCACTCCATGCAACCTCACACCATGCCTCATGCTCTCTGAGCTGCCCAGAAGTCCAAAGGTACATGCAGGGTGGCCTCGGGGCCCGGAACAGATGGACAAATGTGAAACAAAGCGAAAAGGGGAGATAGGAGAAATGCATCTCAACACAAATGCTATGTTCTTAAAACAGAAAATAAAGTTAGACTGCAAGGCTTTGGAGGTCACCTGAGGCAGCTCTGTGACTACTTTTTATTTCTTATGCTCTCTCTTCTGGAAAGGGCATAGGCAGGCATGTGAACAGAAGTGTTTAGGGCACAGCACTGGCACCACATATCTATTGGCTGATGCATGTTATGAGGGGACTCTGGGAGGTGAGGAGCTTCCCCATGGTTCAGAAAACACTTCAGGCTAAGCATAATTATGTTCACTTCACAGGGGCTTCCACAGAGCTCACCTATTCCCAACTGTACCCCAGCATCAAAGTGCTTTCTCAAGCAACTGGAACCTTTAACCTGGATGAGACCAAGGGCGAGTACTCCTAGTAATCCACAGAATACCCAAAGGTTCCCAACACCCGGAGCAGAAGGGGTCAAGAAAATTTCAACTGGAATGTATTAGACACACGCACTTGAAACTTTTGTTACATACATCTCTTTTCACCCCATACTTTGTTTCGAATAAGGAAGCAGAAGAGGTGAGAAGTTCCATCACTCCTTCAAACATTTCCGAGTTAGTGACCAAGCCAGAGACCCCATGTCCTAATGCAAGAATCTTGGTTCACTCTGTACACTCCCAATCCAACACACACATACATACACACACATACACACAGACTTTCACACATAATAACCTCCAGCTGTCCAAGAAAGTCACCTCCACCTAGTAACAGAGCACCATCTAGCACAGTTCCTAATACATAGGGAGTGATTAAAAATATATTCTTTGGTTTCACTTACTTGTGGAGCATAAAGAATAACACGGAGGACATTAGGAGAAGGAAAGGAGAAGTGAGTTGGGGGAAATCAGAGCAGGAGACAAACCATAAGAGACTGTGGACTCTGAGAAACAAACTGAGGGTTTAAGAGAAGAGGGGAGGTGGGAGGATGTGTGATCCTGGTGGTAGGTATTAAGCAGGGCATGGATTGCATGGAGCATTGCGTGTGGTGCATAAACAATGAATCTTGGAACAGGGAAAAAGTAAAATTAAATTTAAAAAATGCATTCTTTCAAAAAGGATGAAATCTTGCCATTTACAACAATGCAGATGGAACTAGACAGTATTATGCTAAATGAAATAAGTCAATCAGAGAAAGATAATTATCATATGATATGATATGATATCATATTATATGATATCATATGAAAGATAATTATCATATGATCTCACTGATACAAGGAATTTGAGAGGCAGGGTGGGAGGTTGTGGGGGGAAGGGAGTGAAAAATGAAACAAGATGGGATCAGGAGGGAGATAAACCATAAGAAACTCTTAATTTCAGGAAACAAACTGAGGATTGCTGGAGGTTTGGGGGTAAGGGATAGGGTGGTTGGGTTATGGACACTGGGGAGGGTACATGTTATGGTATGTGCTGTGAATTGTGTAAGAGTGATAATTCACAGACCTGTACCCCTGAAGCAAATAATACATTATATGTTAATAATTTTTTTAATTTAAATAAATAAATAAATAAATAATAAAATGTATTCTTTCCTTCATTCCTCCATGTACACATCTGTAGCTGAGTTCTCTCAAACACACACAAATTCACACATATGTGCATGCGTGCAGGGGAGGGGAGGTGAAGCACACACACAGGGGCATAGGGGCCTCCAGCTATGGGGGAATTATAGTCCCTTTCTGCTTCCTACCAGAGCCACATCCCCTGACAGGGATCAGGAGAGCACAATGGAGGGCTATTGGCCTCTTCTTACATACTGTGTGTAGGGAGGTGGGCCACCTCCCGAAGACCCTCTCTCTCTCTCTTCTCTGTCTCTGTCTCACTCACTCACTCTCTCTCTCTCTACATTTTCCAGGCCACACCTTACCTGCCTCACTGGATTTTCTTGATGTTGTCAAAGCCTTCCCCATAGGTAAGGTATCAAAGTCTGGAATCTAGAGGTCCATGCTCCCCACTTCTGATGTCTAATCCTGTGTCCTTACTGGGTGAACCTCTATTTGTCAATATCCCTAGATCAGCCTATGAACCAAGACTAATTAGTAAATGGATTTGGATATACCCACCAACTCTGTGGACATGGGGAAAAGCCAGGCTATGAAGAACACCCAAAGTCCCAGGCTCCTTGTAGGGTATGACAGAGGGATGAGACCTCTTTCTCTGCCTTTCTCATCCCTCTCTAATCTCACCAGCTGGAATCAAGGAGAAGACAGAAAGAGATTTAAGGAAAGAAGGAAATAACACAAAGTCAGCAGCTGCTATTTTAGGGGAAACCACAGAATGTTAATGTGTACCTATAGACCGCCTTTGGGCTGCTGTCAGATGTGTGATATCACTGTGTCCATCTTAGAAATGAGGAACCCCCAAGTCAGAAAACTGGAGCAACTTGTTCAAGGTCCCACAACAGGAGCACACTATGAACCTCTAGGTTGAACTGAGCTTTCGGTGTCTAACTCTACTCCTTAGTATTCATTATATCCCTGGTGCACCAACCCCCATGCAGAAAGGAGTGAGGGCCTGCAGCTATGGGAAGAGCATGGGTAAGGACGACTGCTAAAGATCTGCTTCTTTAAAATCCAAATTGTCATTTCTTTGATGAGGAATTGGCCTGATAAATATATATGTGCACCCTTTTGCTACCATTGCAGGAAAAAGAAATTACAACAATTAAAGTGTCATGGATCAAATTTGACAGGAATGGTGACAAGAGTTACTTTTAGCTGCAGATGAAGAACACATGTAATTAGAAGTAAAGTAAGATCGATAAAGGTTACACAAACCCCAGCTGTAGAAGAGTCTCTGGTATTAAAAAAAGCAATTAGTAAATGAGCAAGCATGTTAATAAGGCAAATATTTATTTTTAGGAGATCCTGGACTTAGCATACGTCAAGGTCAAAAGGATCCACAGTTGATGATGGAATAAAACCGTGGACAAACACATCCAGGGAGATAGTAGGATTTCTTCAACTGGTGATGAAAATATGGATATAATAGGATACAAATGGGTTCCATCATGAAGAAAAATATAATAATTATGATGATAATTTCAATAATGATATTTGTATCCTATTATGTAATATCTGCAAAGCACCTTCACAGAAGAAACAGGACCCTTCCCTCCCTTTCTACCTGCTTCCCATTCCCTCTTCCTACCTGGCCAGTAAATATTTATTGTACTTCATGCCATGTACTCTTGATGAACAAGGCACTATGGGTACTTATCTTCACAGACCTAACAGTCTCATGCAGGAAGGTAGACTTTATATAAACAACATATTAAACAAGATATTTATCAGATTATGATGAGAAAAGAAATAATCAAATGAATTGGTAGCATTAAGTCAGGGACAGCTGTGGTACCATTCAGGAGAACATCTCTGAGGGGTCACACTTGAACTCCCAGAGCCACCAGTGGGAAGATCAAGGGTGTATTGGTTTGCCTGGACTGCTTTATAAGGGCTATGGAAGAGGTGGCTTAAACAACAGACATTTAGCACCTCACCATTCTTGAGGCTAAAAAGCTGAATCGGTGTTGACAGGTGCTATGGTCTGCATTTGTGTCCACTCAGATCCTTATGTTGAAATTCTAATCCCCAATGTGATGGCATTAGGAGGTGAAGCTTTGGGGAAGTAAGTAGGTCATGTGGGTGAAGCCCACATGAATGAGAGTAGTGCCCTAAGAGAGAACTTTCTCCTTCCAAAAAGCTCTCTTGTTTTTTCTCTGCCATGGAACAGAGAGAGAAATTGTCAGTCTGCAACCTGGAAGAGAGTCATACCAGCACCCAGGCATGCCGGTGCCTGATTACGTACTTCCAGAACTGTGAGAAGTAAATTTCTATTTTTCAATAAGCCACCCAATCTGTAATACTTTATTACAGCTTCCCAAACTGACTAGGATAGCAGGGTTCGTTCCTTCAGTGAGCTGTGGTGGACAATCTATTCCATGACTTCGTCCTAGCTTCTGAGAGCCTCAAGTGTTCCTTGGTTTGTAGATGGCCATCTTTTCCCTGTGTCTTCACATTATCTTCCCTATGTGTTTGTTTCTTTGGTCAAATTTCCCTTTATTGTAAGGACACCAGTCACAGTTGCATCTAAGTCCATCCTAATGAGCCCATCTTCCCTGATCATCTGCAGAGAGCCTATTTCCAAATAAGGCTACATTCACAGGTACTGGGGCGTTAGGACTTTAACATCTCTTGATAGATCATTTAACCATAACAATGGGTAGTACTTACTGTTGAAATAAAGGAGATGCCATGTGCAGAGGTCCTTAGGCAATGGCAAAACACTTGTTCACAGGCATGTATCTCTTTGGAAAAACAAAATACCATAATGTTCCTCAAGTGATTATTCACAGGACTAAAAATGCCAAGGAAGATCAGCAATCTTGATTTCAGAGATTTGCTTCAAGACCACTTACTTTACGACTGTGAAAAGTCTTTTTGCCACTCTGAAATTTCCTCTCACTTCACAGAAAACTAATGTCTCCCTCTAAGTGATGGAAAGAGTTAATGTATAGGGACATATTTGTTCAATGCTAGGAAATGTTAAAGAATATAACTTTTTTTTTTTTATAAATAAGTAGTAATTAATTCCAAGACCAAACAACAGCTGGTTCATATTAAAGATTAGGGATAATAGAGTTTGTATAAATTCTGGCACAGAACTCAACTCTACAGCCTACAGTCATGCCCTGGTAGAAACACTTGCCTTCTGGGGCACCAGGAATGGCTCAGTTGGTAAAGTGTCCGACTCTTGGTTTTGGCTCAGATCATGATCTCATGGGTTGTGAGATCAAGCCCCACATTGGGCTCCACACTTATCAGGGAGTCTGTTTGAGGGTCTCTCCCCTCCCCAACCCTGAACACACCCATACACACACATACTCTCTTTCTAAAATAAATAAATAAAACTTAGAAAAAAAGAAACACTTGCCTTATGAGCATGAGCAGTTGATTTTGTTGTTTTTGTTGTTGCTGTTATTACCATTATTACTTACTGGGGCCTTAAAGAGAGAGACAGCATGATAGGATGATAAGAACTTGGACCCTGGCACTGGACTGCCAGGGTTTGAATCCTATAAGCACCAACTCACTTTTGAGTCTGGGTGAGTTGTTTCTTCTTTATGTCTTAGCATCTTTGTGTCTAGGAGCACCAGGAGATAACTGTGGTACCTACCTCATGGGTTTTCAGTTGAATCGAATCAATGTTGTAAGGCACACAGAATAGTACCTGCAGCAAGCACTAGCAGTAGCTTGATGGGAAAAGAAGAGCAAGCAATTGAAGAGCTGAATGGAGCTATCAACTTTGTACAGGTGAAGAACCTGAGACTCAGGTATGCTCACAGTCACATGTTCAGCCATGGCAAGAACTGGATTCAAAGCTAACTCCTGTAGGTCTTCAAAGTCAGTCTTCTCAAACGTCATGCCCCCCACTGAAGCTACCAAGCAGAAGGCCTGACATGGTCCATAAAACTTGTGGAATTTTTCCAGATGTCTTTGAGAAATGTTTCCTCTCATAAATACGAATTTCTTAAAATGTTTTGTTAGGCAATTCCAGATTAGACATTATAAAATTGTGCTCTTCAGTAAAGAATCACTGGACATAAGTTGTATTGAGAACTTAAATGTGGCTAGTTTGAACTGAGGTATAAAACTGAGGTATAAAATATACATCCAATTTTGAAGATTTAGTAGAAAAATATTTAAAATATCTCATTAATATTTTTATATTTATTACATGTAATGATGATAATATTTTGTTTATATTAGATAACATGAAACATATTATTGAATTATTTTCACCTATTTCTTCACATATTCTATGTAGCTACTAGAAATCACATATGTGATTTAGCTTACATTGTGCTTCTGTTGGATAACACTGTAGAGCAACTGTCTTTATTCTCATTCCTTGGTCATTGAAAAAGTATGACTCATGAAAGAGTATGACTCCTTTTCCCATCAAAGGAGTCAAAGTATGACTTTACTCTTACCAAAGTTTTGTCCCAATTTGCTCTCCATTCCACTCCCCATCTGTGCTCTGTAAAAGCTATATCAGTCATATGGCACCATTTACTTCCCAGGATGAGCTATATAACGGAACATACTTCCCTACTTCATTCACACTTGTTGTAGCATGACTAACTTTTCTTCCCTCATGGAAATCTTATATGCCCTTTAAAATCATGTGGGATGGGAAGACTGGGTGGCTCAGATGGTTAAGCATCTACTTTCAGCTCAAGTCATGATCCCAGGGTTCTGGGATCGAGTCCCACATTGGGATCCCAGCTCAGTAGGGAGTCTGTTTGTCCCTCTGCCTCTCTCTCCTGCTCATGCAGGAGATTAATAATTAATAATAATATAATATATAATAATAAATAATTAATAATTAATTTTTTAAAAAAAATCATGTGGAATGCCCTTCCCTTCATGAGGCTTTCTGTCAGTTTGTCTAATTGTAATCTTCTAGAACTGGAGCACCTGATTTATTCTGCTCTTATCACAAACTATTTTTCCATCATGGTTCCTGTCTCAGTTATTTATTAGCATACATGTCTTTCAATTCAAAAACAGTAAGCAGCTTGAATATTCGAAGGATTTATCCAACAAATACTTATCAGGCACTGAAGATTCCCAGGGATTAAGTTAGCTCTGGGATTGCATTAAATAAATAGAAAAATAATAAACTTCTTTTATTCTCTCCCTTCTTCTCTCTGATGCAAAGATGGGGTTAGAAATATAAAAGACTTATTGGGGAAAATGTGTGGGAAGGATAAAGAGGTAGATAATGGGAGTGGGTAGGAAGAGATTGATGCAGATCAATCTAACACCTGGAAAAGAGACAAGAATGGATAGAAAGAGCCTCAGACCACACAGAAGTTTGGTGAAAGTCTCGTCCAGGATAGTGAGGCATCTCTGAGCCAAAGTTACCCATTGGAAGAGCCACCCATCATTGGGCAGGAATCCTGCCATATCCAATCAGCCCAAAGGAAACATGGCCTCACCTGGGGTATGTCTGAAAATACAACCCAATAACCTTGGACTAAAGGTCAATGCTGCTTTCTGCAGCAGGTTCTGTGAAAGGAATTCCACACAGGACACCTCTGTACCACCCATGCTATACACATATATATGGCACTGTTTTTAGTAAGAAACTTCTAGTGACCTAAAATACAACATGCAGAGCATAGGACCAAGGTTAACTCCAGGCTTTGGAGACATACAGACATGGGTTTGAATCTCCAGTATGTCATCTCTTAGTTGTATGATTTTGAGAAAATGAACTCACTTCTCCAAACTTCAGTCCTCCTCTGTAAAACACCTCATTTACTGTTGCTTGTTTATTCAAAAACTTCGCTGGATTGTTGTATAAAATAGTAATATGCATATAAATCATAGAGCCTAAAACATACTGTGTTTAATTAATATTGGTAATAATACATTCTGTTGTTTGTAGTTGGTGGTGCCACTGTTGTTTGGTTGTCAGTAGCCTAAAATACCAGAATGTAAATTTTAAAAATCCATCAAAGAGAAGGGAATAAATTTCAAATACACCAATAATATGGGTAAACCTAATGCTTTCTGGCAGCCTGCTTGAATGGAAAATACTAGCTGTTATTTAGTTCTGAGTCTCCAAAAAGGAACCATGTCTTTCCACATCGGGAACAAAGCTGTTCTTAGTACTAAAATCTACACATTTTCACAGGGGACTTTTCAGGGACAAGATCTTACTCATTTCACATTTCCATCAAACCATGCTGGTGCACCCCCAGAGTCTGTGCTCAGGAAGGCTAGTTAGGTTGAACTGAGAAATAGGGATGCAGTTCTGGCCATTTATCAGTACTCCTACCATTCAGAAAAGAAAAGAAAATTGGAGCAGTTAGGGCTTTTATCTGCAGGATCATGAACTCTCTGAAAATCTCTGGAGATGACTAAGAGCCTCAGCTCAGGCAAGAGGAAGGGAAGTGAGGACGCTGCCCCCACAGGGATCTGTGTTCCCTCCCAGCTCTCTAACTTTTCTCTCTAAGGAGTATTGGGAACATATGCAGCCTCTCTGGGTCTCCATTTCCCTATGTATTCAATGTAGGAAATTACACCTTGACACAGTGTTAGAAAGATTAGGCACTTACAGAAAAATTTTATATATATATATATATATATATATATATATATATATATATATATATGTTCCATAGCAGAATTGTTCTAGTTTAGGGTTCTCTCAGAAACCATGGACAGGGATTTGGGGACAAGAAGTTAGTTTGGAAGATGAAGCAGGATACAAAAGACTAAGAGGGTATCAGGGGTTGAATTTTAACCCCCCTAAATTTGATGGAGTCCTAAATCCCAGTTTCTCAGATGTGACCTTATAAGAGATAGGATCTTTACAGAGGTATTGGGTTAACATGAGTTCATTAGGGTGGGCTCTAATCCAATATGACTGGTGTCTCTAGAAGGGAGAAAATCAGGACCAGAAGGGCAGAGGGAGGGCTCATGGAGAATACGGTCTTCTGCAGGACAAACAGGCCACAGAAGAAACCACACCTGCTGACATATCCTGAAATCAGAGAGATTGCTCAGGCCAGAGCGGTACAAATCCTTCAGAGCCAAGGGATCGATGAGTGTCCAGCACACATGGGCAGGGTGGTGAAGGCATCTGCTGTCAAAATGGTGAACAAACACTAATTACACAATAAATGAAGGCAGCACCATTTAATTCCGCACATACATTCCTCCCCCAGGGTGTGTTCAAGGCTTGGGGATTACCCAGATGAGCCAGACAGACCCGAGGCTGGCCACCATCCAGCATGGCCTGTGAGTGAGAGTGAGGTAGGGTTGAGGGAGGCAGAGAGGGGACATATAACAAACAGAAACATTAGAACATGACCTGTGTGATGAAGGAAAGAAGGAGGATGTGTGTGAAAATGGAAGGAGACTTAGAGCCCTGTTGAATAATTCCTTACACAGAAGGAAGGTGACTTAATTTACCCAGAGACTCAGAATCCTAGGGATACCCTGAGCCTGGAGCACAACTGAATTTATTTCTGTGGAAGCAGAATGTGGGAAAGGAACACCCGGAAGAACAATGGGGAAACATGCAAGTTCAGTGTTTTTAAAAGGCAGGCAAGTGGTGGCTTTTAGCTGGCACTAAATTCTCTCCTGCTGTTCTAAGGAGTTTCAATCTTCTAGAGGCGTGAAGAGTGCATAATAAGGAAGGAATGAATACCTAGAATCCATCGCTAAAGGAATTAGACAGTTAACAAGTATGTACTTAAATACTTTCTGTGGTGGGTCCCCAGGCAAAGGATTCCACAGCTAACTATCCAGAAGTGGTCCCTGACCCCACAGGACTACAAAGTAGCAAAGTAATTCTCCACCAGGAGAGATTCTGTCCCTGGGAGACATGTGGCAAATCTAGAAACATTTCATTTGTCACATTTAGGGATTGTTGTTGATGGCTAGAGGTCAACATATTGCTCAGCATCCTACAGGACTCTGGACAGCCCCCCATGATAAAGGACGATGTGACCCAGAACATCAACAGGGCTCAGGCTGAATCTTGCAGGAAAGAGCACAATAATGGGCTTTAACATTACAACTGCAACATTTAAGCTCATCTGTTTTGCTGTGTCCTCTCAGTACCCAACACAAAGCCACAATGTAGCAGATGCTGAGAGGCTAAATAAATATTCACTATCATGTGATCCATGCTGACCATCAAGCAGTATCATGCAGCAGAAGGAGAATAGGACTTGGAGGAAAATGCCCCTGGTTTTTAATTATTTGACTTACTATCCATGTGACCTTAGGGCACAAGGCATGACCACTCTGACCCTTGGTTTTTTTATCTGTCAAAATCGTGTGGGTGTAAACGTGTGATGGAGAGACATAAAACATAGGCAGAGTAAAGGGCATAGAGTAAATCCTTAAGTATTCTTTCTCACAACCTTCCCCCAACTCCCCCCAGTTAGTGAAACATCATTATTAGGTCACTATTTGGCCACTTCTAATTTTAAATAGGCTTGTCAACTTATTTAATAGCTAATTTATTTAATAGGCTTTTCTGATATCTTAGGACACATCTTGCTAGCAGAGGCAAGAAATAAATTGAGATACAGCACAGACATTCACAATTCTAGAGCTCTAACATCCTGATGCCAAGATGCTGAGTGTGGTTCCTGGGGAAGGCGCTGGGGGGCGTCACTGGCTGCACAGGTGCACCCCTCGTCAATACTGGCTCATCTAGCTGCAAAACCATTGCCAAAGACTAATTTTACTTTCTGCCATTTTTCATAAAAGCGACAATCTTCTCCCAATTTCTTTTGGTTAAGGAAACAGGTTCTAAATTTCAGTCTCTCCTAAAGGCAGAGTTGTGTAGTATGAACTTTGAAGGGGGGGATACCGTGCTTTAATTTTTAGCACTTTTTTTTTTTTAAGATTTTATTTATTTGACTTACAGAGATCACAAGTAGGCAGAGAGGCAGGCAGAGAGAGGAGGAAGCAGGCTCCCCGCTGAGCAGAGAGCCCGATGCGGGGCTCGATCCCAGGACCCTGAGATCATGACCTGAGCCGAAGGCAGAGGCTTTAACCCCCTGAGCCACCCAGGCGTAAATTCTAATCAATACATTCTTCTTGGGCGCCTGGGTGGCTTAGTCCCTTTCGTGTCTGCCTTCTGCTCAGATCATGATCCCAGGGTCCTGGGATCAAGTCTTGCATCAGGGTCCCTGATGGGGGATGGGGAGTCAGCTTCTTCCTCTGCCCCTCCTCCCCCTTATTCTCTCAATCTCTCTCTCAGAGACTTCTTCTAAAAAGGTTTGTTTCTATCATTTGAGATGCATGGTTTTTCATGTCATGATGTCCTCTAATTGCTCATCTTTCTTCCAGAGAAAAATTTATTTTTAAAAAATTATTTATTGCCATTTAAATAATTTTTTAAAAATAAATTTTTCTCTGGAAGAAAGATGAGCAATTAGAGGACATCATGACATGAAAAACCATGCATCTCAAATGATAGAAACAAACCTTTTTAGAAGAAGTCTCTCAGTTTATTCTTCTGTTTTTCAGATCAGTGGGCTAGCTAATTGGAAACTACAAACAATTGAATTTCAGTGAGCACTGAAATCCTGCCACCTGGGTTATATACCATCCATAGCAATAAAAACATCCCTGAGTTGGGGTGTGATCTGTACCCTGCTCAAGGTGCTTTGGTTTTCCAATCCTCACACCAAATTCACAGAATAATCACTATTATTCTTCCCATTTTACAGATAGAGAAATGATACTCAAGGACATTAATTTACTTGTCTGAGGCCACTCAGAAGGAACCAGAACAATGTGATTTAGCATTTCACATATGTGTTGACTTATCCAATGTTCATTAAAAATGCATATAAACAACCAGGAAACATTTGCTTTATTTTTCTCAGTTTTTCAAATGAAGAGCTAAAGACTCATGGCATCATCATTCCAAAATGTCAGCTTTATGAGGGGATCAAGAGGGTCAGTTGGATATTGTCACGAGTCCCGATCTAGAGATAGGAAATTGGGATCTGAGACCCAGCTTTGCTTTGGGAAAGCCACTTCACATTTTCAGTCTTAAATTCGCTTCTGTAAAAAAAGACACCAATTGATATAAGGGGACTTAATTCAACAGTTTACATCAGTGACCTCTTTTGCACTTCACAACTTGCTAAAGTGGTTGTAGCAAGGACAATTAGCAACAACCCAGGTGCCTGTTCCTTCTGCAGACTTTGAATTCCTTAAGTCTGGAGACTGCCTGTTATTTTTCATTATGTAATCTGGATACAGTCAGTGGTTGACACATAATAGGGTTTCTATAAATGTCTGTTGGCTATAGACTATTCAATAAACATTTAGAAAAGAATGCCATCCTCCTGCATAGCCCATAAGCTATTATAGAAATTTAGTAGCATTTTCTGTTCTCTTTTAATCAATCAAATAAATGACCACCATTGCATACGATGTCAGTACAATTATTTAAATCAAAATCATTCTTGAACATGACTTCACAGTTAATGCAGGAGAAAAAATTAGCAATATTCCCACAAACAATGACGATTTATTGGTTGCAAACTATGCTAGGCACTGATTTATTTCAGTGTCTTAAAATTCACTTATTTCTTTGAACTGACACCTTTACTGAACTTTAAACTCACATAGCCTACTGCCTCCATGGTATTTCCATCTGGTTATCTAATAGACATTTTGAATTTAACATCTCCAAAACTGAGATTCCAATCTTTCCCTTGAAACCTGCTTCTGTCTTAGGTGACCCCATCTCAATAAATAACAACTCTATTCATTAAGTTGCTCAGGTCAGGAACTTGGGAATTATCCATAACTGCTCTCTTTCGATTAATACGACCCACATCCAATTCATCAGCTACTCCTTTGGACTCTACTTCGGAAATTACCTACAGCCTCACCATTTTTCTTGTCCTGCATGACTATCATCAGCTCAAACCTTTATCATGTCTCTCTCACTCTTTAAAAATAGCCCTAACTGTTCTCTCTCCTTTGGCCCTTGCTCACCCATGGTTTAAAAAATCTGTTTTTGTCTTTCCTTTCTTCTGGTTTTCCATATTTCAAAATGCTTACCCTTAATCTTCTCCCACTTCAGTAAGCTTTATGCCATTCTTCATATATACATTCTCAGGGCCTCTAATTTCATTCTTTCCCCAGTCTGGGACATGTCTTGTCCACTTTGAATTCCTAGTGTCTAAAACAGTATCAAATATATTAAAAGAACTCAATACATATGGGTTGAGTCAATGAAGTATGTAGTGTGTAGACTAGTTTTGAAAAACATCATTTATGACCAATCTTCATTCATTCAACAAGCATTTGGAAGCTGCTGTGTGTCAGACACTGGGGATAGATTGTGGATATGAAGGCAAGGACCCCACACTCTGATCCTTTGTATTTCTCAGACCACCAGTCATTATGTACAACAAATGAACCAATAAATTATTAAATAAGTGGACAGCCTGTATAATATTGAGATAGGGAATGGGGGTCCCTCTGAAAATGTATTCAGTAATTAAGCAGAAAACTGAATCATGGGAAATAGCCAGTCATGTGAAGAACTAGCATCAGTCCCTCACACAGAAGGAACAGCAAACACAAAGCCCTAAGGCAGGAAGTAAATTAGTAATAGTCTCCCCTTTTTTAAGAGAGAGAAAGGGAAGGAGGGATAGAGGGGGGAAGAGAATCTTAAACAGACTCAATACCTAGCACAAGCCTGACATAGGGCTCAATCTCACAACCCTGAAATCATGACCTGAGTCAGATGCTCAACTCACTGAGCTACCTAGGCACCCCAGTTTTGTAATATTCTTAAGAACAATGGAAGATGGGTATGACTGACTAGTGAATGAAGGAAAGAATTGTGGGAGATAGTGTTGAAAAAGAAGAAGAAGAAGAAGAAGAAGAAGAAGAAGTAGTAGTAGTAGTAGTAGTAGAAGAAGAAGAAGGTGGTGGTGGAGGTGAAATCATATCCGTACAGTGTTTGGATTCTATTCTACATCAGATGAGAAAGCATCTACACAGGGGATGGCATAATTAGAATAACTTGTATTTTTTAAACTGTCACTCTTGCTACTGTGCAAGAGAATAGACTAGAAACAGACAAGGATGGAAACAGAGGTCATTGCAAGAATGGAGGAGAGACAACTCCTTGGTTTCTGACAACTGCTATAATAAAGTATCACAAGCTCGGTGGTTTAAAGAACAAAAATGTATTGTCTCATGGTTTTGAGGATTAGAAGTCTGAGACTGAAGTGTGGGCAAGGTTGATCTCCTCTGTGAGAGAGAATCTGTCCCATGTGTCTTCTCTAGTTTCTAGGGGTCACCAGCAACCTGTAGAACCCCTTGGTTTATAGATGTTTTCTATATGTGTATGTCTCCATTTATCTTCTCTCTCTCTTTTAAAAGATTTTATTTATTTATTTGACAGAAAGAGAGAGAGATCACAAGTAGGCACAGAGGCAGGCGGGCAGGGGGTGGGGTAGGGCAGGGAAGCAGGCTCCCTGCTTTGCAGAGACCCCGATGAGGGGCTTGATCCCAGGACCCTAAGGTCATGACCTGAGCCAAAGGCAGAGGCTTAACCCACTGAACCACCCAGGTGCCCCATTATCCTCTCTTTATAAAGCCACTCTCTTATTGGACTAGGGCCCACCCGAATGACATCATTTTAGTTTAACCACCTGTGGAAGACTCTAGCTACAAATAAGGTACATTCAAGGTACTGGGGGTTAGGACTTCAACATATGAATTTTGGGGAACCAAAGTTAACCCAGAATGGAAGAGATGGCAGTGCATTGATGTGACCAATGAGGAATAAGGAAAGGAAGGGTGAACGTGAATCTGGTATTTAATAACTGTTTGGGAAATGATGTGGTTACAGTAAAGGGAAAGACTATGGTAGAAGCAGGTGCTCTTTTTTGAGGAAGTGTGGTTGAAATGCCTTTGACATGTCTAAATAGAGATGTCATGCAGACAGTTGGATGCATGAGTCCAGAGATGAGAGAAGTAGTGAGTGGAGATCTCAACTTGCATTCAGCAAATAGAAACAACATGTGAAGCCTCAGAATTTTGAGATTACATAGGGATGGAAAATTGAGAAGGAAAGAGGCCAAGTCCATGCCTGGAGGCACTACAGACTCTAAGGGGTAGGAAATGAAAGAAACCTGCATAGGAGAGCCATAAGGAACCATCGGTGGTATGGAAGAAAGCCAATTATCTTGCTCATATTACAGCAGCAAAGAGAAGAGAGAGTTTCCAGAAGGATAGAGTAGTATGCTACATCAGTCACCACTGAGAGTGAGAAAATGATAAAGAGTCCATCAAGTAGCACAATGTGCAGGTCGTGGAATGACCCTGACAAGAGTGTGTTCAATCTAGTGATGGAAAAGAGGTGGGCTGGAGCATACTGGGTGGAGGATGAAAAAATGAAACTCCTTAACTTGTGTACATGGAAGAAAGCAATAGTGATGTGGCCATTAGAAGGGGAAAACTGAGGTCAGTCATGGGTCTTTTTTTAAGGATCTTGTACACTGATGGGAATAATACAATCTAGAAGGAAAACACAAGTATGCTAGAGAAAAGGTATCTCTAAAACAATTATGACTATCCTCTAATACAGAGAATGCAAGGCTCTAAGACATTAAGAAGGTCACACAATCCGCAAGTGACAGAAGCAGATTTTAAACTAGGACCTGCCTGGCTTGAAAGCCACTATTATTTCCTTAACAATAGTCCCTCTAGAGTGAGGTAATGACCATCTAATGTCATGTTATTATTTTATTTTCTGCAGAAAAAAAAAATGTTGCCCTATTCTTCTTACAGATTTCCTTTTGAGTTTTGGAAATGTCTAAATTCAGAATGAATATTTACCATTTACATCAGTATGATTGGAAGTGGACGGTATAATGCTGAGTGAAATAAATCGAAAGAGAAAGACAATTATCATATCCACTCATAGATGGAATGTAAGAAACAGCACAAAGGATTATAGGGGAAGGGAGAGAAAACTGAATGGGATGTCATCAGAGAGGGAGACAATCCATGAGAGACTCAACTCCAGGAAACAAACTGAGGGTGGCTGGAGGGAAGGTGGGTGGGAGGATGGGAGTAATTGAGTGATGGGCATTAGGAGGATGCATGATGTAATGAGCACTGGGTTTCATATACAGTTGATGAATTCTTGAACTCTACATCTGAAACTAATGGTATACTCTATGTTGGCTAATTGAATTCAAATAAGAACTTTAAACCATTTGAAGCAATTATACTGTTACAGATGTTTGCATTGGATATCGCAAGTGAAAATAAATAATTACAAATTTTGGCCTTCTTAGGAAATAAATGTTAGAATATGGACTGAGCTTTCACAGAAAGAATTAGCGCTTTCAAATGAAATATGAACTCAGATCTCATCTGGAGAGAGCAGGTGGGAACCTATTTCTAAGAAAAGGTGCTCCTTTAAAAAAGAAAAAAAAAAAAAAAACGTGCTCCTGGCCAAAAGAAATGCTTTATAGGAGGAAAACTAATTAGAATTAATGGTCACAGATTAAGAATCAGAGTTTAAAAAGAAAACTAATGTTTGCATGTTTTCCCTCAAAATAACACCCAATAGTAATATGGCTTAGAGGAACCTGAGAGGCATAAGAAAGACAAAAATAATAGCTTTTCTCTAGTTATAAATAAAAGCGAATGCTTGGATGACAATTGCTGATAACATTTAATTAGGGACAAATAAAATTAATTTGTACTCACATTCAAGAGTATGTACTACTTTAACCTTTGTTTTAACTTGAATATAATCTTTCTTGAAAAGAAAAAGCACGAGTTAATTAATATGAACTGTTTCTCCAATAAAACTTAACATATCAATTTAAGGAAGCTAATAAGCACAATTGTCTTTCTAGTCCAGATTCTTGTTTTTCTTCTTTTGTAGAATGCTTCCAAATCTTCCCTAAGCTTTTGAAAATAGAAACTACATTTCTCTGGAGGTAGCTAAACAAAATTTTAGACCACATTCTAACCTTGATTTTGTTAAATCATTTTAATAACAAAAATTTTACAAGAAGTCAATATAAGTATCTCTTTATTCTCATAAACAAACTCTTCCACGAAAATACCAATTGTATGTCAATTTTAAACATTGTGCAAACAGCACCTCTAATCCAAAGGGAATTAACTCTTCTCTTTATAAATCTTGGTGTTCATTTTCTGGCTCTATTAGTGCTGAATAATTTAGTAAATGCTGAACTTCAGTGTAATGTTTGCAAACAGAAGAAAAATTGCCCCAACTCTGTCTACCTTGTCAGAATAGTTTGAGAATTTTATCAGATAATAGATAAAGGAGCACTTTTAATAGGTTACTATCAATATCATAGCCCTGTGCTTGTCCACAAAACTGCCCATCAAGAGCCAGAAACAACTGATGTATATTGACTGCATAGAGATCATATCTTACGCGATTTTCTCTCATGAAAGTGTTTACATCAAGAAAGTCACCTTGGACTGGACAGTGACTGTAAAGCACTCCAGCTGTTCCAGTCATTAGGAAGATGGCCTCATTAGAAAAACAATAATTTAGGGATGAATATGTTTAAAATATTAAAGTAAATGAGAGCTTTTTCTTAGAAAACTATTTTCAGTTACACCATTGAGGATCCATGGTTTTAGAAACCCGGGCAATAGAAAGCACAAAGATGGGAAAGCACTTCCTTGATTTGGTACAAAATGCTACCTTGAAACTACAAAAATGACTGTAAACTATAACCAGTTTCAAGAGGACAGAAATTGATGTTCACTTATTTCTTGGGGACAAGAGATGAGAAACCACCTCAATGAGGCAAGTTTAAATATTCCCTGCCTGACCACAGAGCTGTTGGACAGTTATAGTGAAAAGCCATGTGTTGTGTTGGAGAGGATATGGAGAAAGGGGAACACTCTTACACTGTTGGTGGGAATGCAAGTTGGTGCAACCACTTTGGAAAACAGTGTGGAGATTCCTCAAGAAATTAAAAATAGAGCTTCCCTATGACCCTGCAATTGCAGTACTGGGTATTTGCCCCAAAGATACAGATGTCGTGAAAAGAAGGGCCATCTGTACCCCAATGTTTATAGCAGCAATGGCCATGGTCGCCAAACCGTGGAAAGAACCAAGATGCCCTTCAATATATGAGTGGATAAGGAAGATGTGCTCCATATACACTATGGAGTATTATGCCTCCATCAGAAAGGATGAATACCCAACTTTTGTAGCAACATGGACGGGACTGGAAGAGATTAGGCTGAGTGAAATAAGTTAAGCAGAGAGAATCAATTATCATATGGTTTCACTTATTTGTGGAGCATAACAAATAACATGGAGGACATGGGGAGATGGAGAGGAGAAGGGAGTTGAGGGAAATTGGAAGGGGAGGTGAACCATGAGAGACTATGGACTCTGAAAAACAATCTGAGGGATTTGAAGGGGCGGGGGATAGGAGGTTGGGGGAACCAGGTGATGGGTATTATAGAGAGCACGGATTGCATGGAGCATTGAGTGTGGTACAAAAATGAATACTGTTACTCTGAAAAGAAATAAAAAAATTAAAAACAAAAACAAAGACAAACAAAAAAAGCCTTTGGTTTTCCATAATTCCAGTGTCAGCAAAGGTCACCCTATTCTTATGTTGTGGAAGCCACAGATTTTGTGAGACTTCTGTCTTAGTTCATTCAGGACACTATATAACAAAATACCAGAAATTGGGTAGCTTATAAACAACAGAAATTTATTTCTCACACTTCTGGAGGCTGGAAGTCTTGAGGTCAGGATTCTAGCATGGTCAGATAAGGGCCCTCCTCTGGCTTTCAGATGTTTCATTGCATCCTCAGATGGCAGAAGATACTAGGGAACTCTTTGCAGTGTCTTTCAAAAGAGCATTATCCCATTCATGACAGCTCTATTCTCATGAGCAAAGCAGCTTTCAAAGACCCCACCTCCAAATACCATCACACTGGGAGTTAAAATGTCAACAAATGCATTCCAGAGGGACACATTCAAATCACAGAAACTTCCAATCTTTGCCCCAAGTATTCTAAAGACCATCACTCTTACAGCTTCATATGTATTCTTGTTTTTTTTTTTTTTTAATTTTTTTATTTTTTTATTTTTTATAAACATACATTGGGGAGGGTATGTGCTTTGGTGAGTGCTGTATTCTTGTTTTTGTTTGCGGGACTTTTGCTTTCGTTTTGTGACTTAACATTCATAATTCTTTTTTTTATCTACTCTGAAATTTATAAGTTAGGGAAATCATCCCCTTAGCTTTGAATTGAATAAAAGGAAAATCATATTCAGCATTTGCAGCATAGCATAGTGAGCTTGACCCATGGAGGCTTTTCTACATGTTACTATGCTATTGTGTTACTTGTTTCTATGACACTTGTTCTATGTTACTATGTTACTTATTTCCTACTATGCTAATATGTTTCATGTTACTCTGAAACATTCCTCATTGAAGAGCTTTCTCCACCACACCACCATGTGGCTGAACCCCATCTGCCCTTCTAAGATTGTTCCATTTAGATTCCCTGAATTTATTTTTCAGAAATATCTTGCTGTGTGCCAACCATCCAATGACTCGCTCACATGATTTGTTAGAGCCAAATATCCTCAGTTCTGTGTCTTAACGTTTTTTGTATTTTAATTTCAGTTTATTGTGGTGAGAAAACTTAACACAAGATCTTTCCTCTCAAAAAGTTTCCAAGTGTAAGATACAATATAGGTACCCGGTAGTACAGCAGACCTCCAGATCTTGCCTCACTGAAATGTCATGCCCGTTGATTAGTAATCCCCCACTTCCCTTCCCCTAGCCCCCAGTGACCCCATTCCACTCCGATTCCATGCATTTGACTATGGTAGATACTTTATATGATTGTAATCATAGATTATTTGTCTTTGTGCAATCAGCTGTTTCCAGGTAACATGATGTCCTCAGTGTTCACCCACACTGTTGCATTCTGCATCTCACCTTAGAGGCACAGCAAGACTGCCTGAGACCATGGCAGGACAGGTTTATCTTCCCCTCTCCCTCTCCAGGTTCTGTAACTGGAGATTTATTTTCCTTCTTATATAAACTATCACAAATGTATATCCCTTCTCAGAAAGAAAATGTGATTCATTAATTTATAATCAACTTCTCTTTGAATTTTTTTTTAGATTTATAGAAAAAAAATTTTGAAAATTATAGAGTTCCCATATACTCCACACCTAATTTTCCCTATGATTACCATCTTATACTAACACATTTGTCAAAAGCAATGAACTTGTTTCATTATATTTTTAGCTAAAATTCATCCATGTTTTAGTTTTTTACCAAATGTCCTTTTTCTATTCCATAATCCCATATATGATACCATATTATTCCAATTAGTTTAGTTTTTAACTAAACAAACAAAAAATTCTGATACATTTCTTGATACAATTTCTCAGAAACTACAATGTAGTATCAAAAACAAACAAAAAAATTAAAAACAAAACAAAACAAAAAACCCGCAAATTTCCAGAAAACCAAAACTGTAGCTTTCAAGGGATTATAAATCTGATAGTGACTTTCCCTATCATTCTATCTAGTTATCTATTTTAATAGTGATGACATGGAAGTTCAGAAATCAGATTCCCCTGCATGCTGATGATGGAGTTGGGACTGGAACTCTTGATGGATATTTTTGAGCACTCACCATTTATTTTGATAAGTTTTTTACCTCATGAGACTAGCCATACCAAAAGTAGAAGATAGGAAATTCCCACCTGACCCTCTTGCAGCTACAGTTGGAGCATGTGACCTGGTTTCCTTGGGTTGGAATTGGCTTTGGAAATAAACCACATGAGGAGGTGACATCTGGACACAGAGTCAGCTGTTCCTTCTGGCAGGGTGACACTAGGACTTCTGGCATCCACTCCACACAGGTGCCTGGGTAAGAGTCAAGTTTGTCCCTCATGGTATGATTATATGCTGTGCCTGGTCCTACAGCCCTGAGGTCCACTCTCTGGCCATCCTGGGGGCATTTGGTATTACTTCATATCCTTTAATATATTTCATCTCTGTATAATTAATGAAGGGATTCTACTGTTTGCAAGTAAGAATTCTGACCAATAAAATTGGAATTATCAGAAAACTCCTCAAGATTAATTTTATTTATTTCTACTATGTAATTCATCTCCCAAGGTATGATTAGTAACAAAGTGGTGACAGTTTTGAATATTAACTCCTTCCTTACATTCCACTTATCATTAAAGTAAAAAGAAAAAAGGGGAAAATGTGTCGGTACCTATAGTCATTAATTAAGGCGCCATAACAAAGTAGCACAAACTGAGTGACTTAAAAAGATAAATTTATCTCAGAGTTCTAGAATCTAGATGTCCCAGCCAAGGACTTGGGGAGTTTGATTCCTTTTGAAGGCTGTGAAAGAGGATTTTTTCTAAGATCCTTGTCATTTCTAGTGCTTTGCAGGCGATACTTGGTCTTCCTTGGCTTGTAGAAGGATCACCATGACCTCTGCCCTCATCTACACATGGTGTTCTCCCTGTGTGCCTGTCTGTGTCCAGATTTGCCCTTTTTATTTATTTACTTTTTTCTTTTTTTATTATGTTAAGTTAGCCACTGTTTAGTACATCATTAGTTTTTGATGTAGTGTTCAATGATTCATGAGTTATGTAATAAGAGACCAGCCATATTGGATTAGAGTCTACCCTAATGTCTTCATTTTAACCTGATTACATTGTAAAGACCCTCTATCCAAATAAGGTCACACTCTGAAGTGCTGGAGGTTAAACTTTAATATACGAATTTGGGGTCATAAGCACTACTGGGACATTAGGACTCTGAAGGGACTGACAATCAAATAACTAGGTGATGGTATAGTTTCTAGTTCAATCAGTCAAGATAGAAAGTATATTATGACCAGAAATTATTTCAGGGGCAGAGAGGTTGACTGATAGCAACCTAGGTATAAGCCTGTTGTTAGAAATCCAAATATTTAAGCAAGTTTTGATTGGCAATGTCTCAAGGGTCTAGAATCTAAGTATTTGAGTGAGTTGGCTCAAGTCACAATTAGTCAAAATAAGGAAATATGAACTAATAATTGAGAAAAAATCAATCTCCAACTCAAGTCTTCATGAATTTCCTGTCAAGGAATCAGAGTCTAGATCAGGCTTTGGACAAGGCAGGAAGATCTCTGAAGGTGATAATGACATTGATAGGCCTTCAGTATCTTCCCAGAGAGAAACTGATCACATTTCCTCTTTCCTTCCTTGGCCCTCCTACTCTGCATGGGTCCATCACCAAGCCTATCCACCCATGGCCACCTTCTCCATTAAATTCCCTACAGCAGGGACACCTGGGTGGCTCAGTGGGTTAAAGCCTCTGCCTTCGGCTCAGGTCATGATCCCAGGGTCCTGGGATCAAGCCCCGCATCAGGCTCTCTGCTCAGTGGGGAGCCTCCTTCCTCCTCTCTCTCTCTGCCTGCCTCTCTGCTTACCTGTGATCTCTGTCTTTCAAATAAATAAATAAATAAATAAATAATTTTTAAAAATCCCTACAGCATGGCCACCCTCATTTATTATTTAAACTGTGACAATAACCTTATTTTAATCATGTATATGTATGGCTGCATTTTTGTTTTACGTGTTTTTACATGATATATCTTTGTTTGGAATTTATTTTGAGTAAAAAGTGTAGAAGTGATCCTAATTTTCCCTCTAATGTTTTGCCACTTGACCTTATACTATTTATTGAATAATTCATATTGCTATACTGATTTCAGTTCTGCCTTCACCATAGATTAACTTTCTATGTTTTTTCGGCTTTAATTTGTGTGGATTCTCCTTCATTCATGATTTTACCACTTTCTATATTGATTCCTGTTTCAATAAGAAAAGACTTATGTATTTACGACATTAAAGCTCACTTTTATTATTCCCCCATTTTATTTTTTTCTCAGCTAATAGCTATTTATTTATTTATTTATTTATTTTCAGCATGACAGTATTGATTGTTTTTGCACCACACCCAGTGCTCCATGGAATCTGTGCCCTCTCTAATACCCACCACCTGGTTCCCCCTCCAAACCCCCGCCCCTTCAAAACCCTCAGATTGTTTTTCAGAGTCCAGAGTCTCTCATGGTTCACCTCCCTTTCCAATTTATTTGAATCTCCCTGATGGCTAGTGATGATGAACATTTTTCCATGTGTCTGATAGCCATTTGTATGTCTTCATTGGAGAAGTGTTTGTTCATATCTTCTGCCCATTTCTTAATATGATTGTCTGTTTTGTGTGTGTTGAGCTTAAGGAGTTCTTTATAGATCCTGGATATCAACCTTTTGTCTGTACTCTCATTTGCAAATATCTTCTCCCATTCCGTGGGTTGCCTCTTTGTTTTGTTGACAGTTTCCTTTGCTGTACAGAAGCTTTTGATCTTGATGAAGTCCCCAAAGTTCATCTTTGCTTTTGTTTCCTTTGCCTTTGGAGACATATCTTGGAAGAAGTTGCTGTGGCTGATATCGAAGAGGTTACTGCTTATGTTCTCCTCTAGGATTCTGATGGATTCCTGTCTCACATTGAGGACTTTTATCCATTTTGAGTTTATCTTTGTGTACGGTGTAAGAGAATGGTCGAGTTTCATTCTTCTACATATAGCTGTCCAGTTTTCCCAGCATCATTTATTGCAGAGACTGTCTTTTTTCCACTGTATATTTTTTTTCCTGTTTCGTCGAAGATTATTTGACCATAGAGTTGAGGGTCCATATCTGGGCTCTCTACTCTGTTCCACTGGTCTATGTGTCTGTTTTTATGCCAGTACCATGGTGTTTTGGTGATCACAGCTTTGTAGTAAAGCTTGAAATCAGGTAACATGATGTCCCCAGTTTTATTTTTGTTTTTCAACATTTCCTTAGCGATTTGGTGTCTCTTCTGATTCCATACAAATTTTTGGATTATTTGCTCCAGCTCTTTGAAGAATACCGGTGGAATTTTGATCGGAATGGCATTAAAAGTATAGATTGCTATAGGCAGAATAGACATTTTAACAATGTTTATTCGTTCAATCCAAGAGCATGGAATGGTCTTCCATCTTTTTGTGTCTTCTTCAATTTCTTTCATGAGTGTTCTGTAGTTCCTCGAGTACAGATCCTTTACCTCTTTGGTTAAGTTTATTCCCAGGTATATTATGGTTCTTGGTGCTATAGTAAATGGAATCGATTCTCTAATTTCCCTTTCTGTATTTTCATTGTTATCCCATTTTAGAGTTGTCTTTCCCATTGCAGAAAGTTGTATTTCCTATTTATAAGATAAACTTTAGAATAATTATGTCAATTTAAAAAATCATTGGGACTTTGATCAGAGTGCATTGAATTTACAGATTGAGTATGGGCTAACCTTCATGGCAGTGCCCCTCATCTCAAGCCAGGTAAGCTTCCTCACTTGCCCATCCTCTCATGTTCCACTAAGGAGGTTCTTTCAGGTCTCATTGGAGAAAATCCTATGTATTTTTTATTAAGTTTACTTGTATTTGTTTGATGCTTTTGCAAGTATGAATGGATTTTTTTGTTTCTATTTTCATCTTGTTTTTAAGAGACAACTATTTAGTTTTGTATATTTACTTTATATCTGTCAAGATTACTGAACTTATTGTATGCACTGGTGACTTGGGAGGTCTTGTTAGGTTTGAAAGAAATGCCATCATATCATCCCCATTACATTGTTGTTTTCTACCTCCTTGACCTCAAAAGACAGAAATCATAAAAGAGGAGAGAGGGTGACCACATAAATGGATTGCATGGAACACTGGGTGTTATATGCAAACAATGAATCATGGAACAATACATCAAAAACTAATGATGGACTGCATGGTGACTAACATAACACAAAACAAAACCAAAAATAAGTTAAAATCTGAAATTTGAGAAATAATTCAATTAGCTCTGTACTAAGAGCTATAACAAACATAACAAAAAAAAAAAAAAAACTATGTCAATGGATAAATGAGCAAAGAAGATAAATATCTAATTCCCAAAACATGGATCACAAAAAGGAACCTTATGAAAAAAACTTTAACCCCTTAAGTAAAGGAAAAAATATCGAAATAAAATGAGATACTTTGTATCCTGTAATGTTGATAATATTAAAAGTAACAGGGGCCCCTGGGTGGCTCAGTGGGTTAAGCCTCTGCTTTCGGCTCAGATCATGATCCCAGGGTCCTGGGATGGAGCCCAGCATCTTGCTCTCTGCTCAGCAGGGAACCTGCTTCCCCCCCTCTCTCTTCCTGCCTTTCTGCCTACTTGGGATCTGTCTGTCAATTAAATAAAATCTTTTAAAAAAAAGTAACAGCATCAATGACTATGGAGAATAAGGGAAAGGGGCACTCTCAATCAATGTTATAGGAAAAACTGGTGTAACGTATTTGGAGAAGAATTTAACAAGACTCAAAATTTGTATATTATATTCCTTTAACTCAGACTGCCTTTTCAGTTAATTTTTCCTCACAATGTACTCAGGAAGTCTAAAGGGTACCTGGGTGGCTAAGTCTGTTGAGTGTCCAACTCTTGATTTCTGCTCAAGTCACTATCTCAAGGTCATGAGATCAAGACCCAGGTCAGGCTCCCTCATGAGTATGGAGCCTACTTAAGATTCTCTCTCTTTCTCTGCCTCTCTTCCCCCATCCCACTTGTAGTTTCTCTTTCCTAAAAAAATTACAAAAGTATGTAACACATGATCTACACATATTCAATACAACATTTTTTATAATAGCAAAAAGTAAATGTCCATCCATAAGGGGTTGGTTAAATGAATGATAAATGCATGTAACAGAATACTCTATAGCCACTTAAGTAATAGTGTAGAGCTATATTTATGCACATATAAAAACACTAAGAACATTTTACACAGCAATAAAGTAGCAAGTGTATTATAATACTATTTCTGTAAAGTTATTTTTAGATTTATATACTGTCTTAATCCATTTGGGTTGTAGACTAGAAAACCATAAACTGAGTGGCTTATAAACTACAATTATTTTTTACAGTTCTGGAAGCTGGAAAGTCCAAGATTATGGTGCTGGCAGATTTGGTATCTGGTGAGAGTCCTATACCTAGATGTCCATATTTTCCTGTAACATCCCATGGAGGAGGGGCAGGGGCTCTTTTTCAGGTTACCTTGATAGGGCACTAACCACACTAATCACGTCTTAATATCATCATTTTGGGGGATAGGTTTCAACATGAGTTTGGGAGGTGGGGGACAAAATATTCAGACTGTATTCATTCATCACACACTCATGTAAAAAGTTTCCAAAATGGTCACCTATTTAAAATCAATGCAATGGCTTTTCCCTGGGTCATTACTTAAACTCTGTAGAGTGTCCCACAGCCCACTTTCCAGCTGCTCTGGTCTGTCTGGTTTTCCTTTTCCTCTTTATCTCAAGTCAGGGCATAGTCCCTTCCTCATTTTTCCCAGAAACACTGGTTGGTGTCTCTGGATACCCCACATATACCTTTCTCACTCAGTTCCTATACCAGGTCCTTCCTTTGTGTACACTTCATGTCTCAGTTGGAATATTTTTTTATTGCAGCCTGCTTTTTCTGCTCTGTGGACACCTTTCCAGCCTGTATCCATGCACACTGTTTTCTCCCCACATGGCACGTGTTACAACCTTCAACTGTTTATGTGCTGAGTGTTTTCCTATTTATTATCCACCTCTATCACTATGCTGGAAACACAACGAAGCCAAGGACCATAAAATTTCTCATTCATCACTGCCTGACACTGTTAAATGATCAATAAATATTTTTAAGTGAATGAGTACACATGAAGAAATATCTATAGATATTTTCTAAAATGTTAACAATGGTTGTCTCTGGTTACTGGGATTTGGATAATTTTAAATTTTATTTCTCATATATTTCTTATGCAATTCTGCATCAATAGTATAGTGATTATATTTCCACCTATAAAAATCTCTTTTCATTTATTTACTCATATATAAATATCCACATGTATATATATATATATATATATTCAGAGAGAGCATAAATTTATGTGTATGTATGTGTCCAGTTGTTCAGCTTAAATCTGATCAATAGTCCTCCATAGCTTGATTTGCCATCATTAACGGAATATATTTTAAACACTTTAGTGTGACATTCATGTCCCTGAAAAAACTGCTTCAGTGTCCCATTTAAGTCTTATGTTTTCTAGACTAATTCATCCTGACAGTTCACTCTGGGCTTCAACCACAGTGGAAAGCATGCCCGTCCTAGATGACACATAGCCATTGTACCTCTCTGAGTCTGCCTGTGGCCCATCTTTTTAAAAGAATGCTCATCGCTAGGCTCTCTGCTTGGTAAACTCTCAGCTTAGTCATAGCAATAGGGTGCCAGGAACTCTGTAAATATTTAGTTCTCAGCTATCTGGATAGCTGATTCTAACTCTAGAATGTGTACTCTCAAAGGCCAGGAACATTGTCTTTTTCGACTTTGCCTCTGCAGCCTAGGTGATATCTATTGTAGGAATTGTTTTTGAAGTAAGTTGGAAGAAAATTTTACAAAGAGAATGTCCTGGGTCCTATTTTTTTTTATAATAATTAGCTCCCAGCCAGTGAATTAAAATGACATTTTATTATCTGTCACAGGTTTTCTGGGTCAGAAATTAGGAAGGATTCAGCTAGGCAGTTTTGCCTCAGAGATGCTCATATGTTTGTAGTCAGGCAGCAAGTGGAAGTGGAATGGAGAAACTGAGCAGCTGAATTGTCATCTTTCCCCTCCTCATGAAATCTTCAGGCCTCTCTGTGTCATTTCCTCTGGTGGATAATGGCATATGGTAGTTATATGCCAGTGTACCACTATTCAGAATATTTGCCAGCACTTAGAGTTCCTTACAGCATGGCAGCTTCAAAGTAGAATGATTCATAATGGGGCAGCTCTGGATTCCAAGGGCAATTGTCCCAGCTAGCACAGTGCATGCTTCCTTGCTCTCACCTTCCTTGGTCCAGCCCCAGAAGTCACCTCTGCTGCTTCCTCTTGGTCAAGAGTTAAGAGTGAGCCACATAAGTCCCAGACTCTGGATGAGGGGACATAAATCCCACTCACCAGTAGGAAGACTGTCAAAAAATTTGAGATGTTTTCAAGTCACTGCAGAGATTCTTCTAACTGGTACCAACACGCCCTGCAAAACCACTTTTCTTACAGCCCCAATAAAGGATCAAAGGATCTAGGTGTTTCACAGGCTGAAATTATTAACACTCAATGCAAAAACTATGTTCTCATCTTAAAGCAAATGCATTCTTCTTGATTTTCTGACCTGTTTAGATGGAAACAAACATGTTAAAAAAAAACTTAGAAGTGATAAAAAGTGCAACTTTGATGTTTATAATTTACTACTGATGTAGAAGCTGCCAATTTCTGCTTTTATCAGTAGTTGTGCTCCTTCCTTAGACACACAGAAATCAAACAGTTCTGTTGCTTAAAGTCTCTTCTTTGAATCTGGAAGATGCTACTCAGGTAGATGTATTGAGGTTTAGCTCCAAACTCACATCATAGATCTTACCAGAGGTGGGAATTTTAGAGGTCTCAGAAGCAAGAGTGTTCACAGACTCATTTCTCCATTCCTTGTCCTGGAGACAGGGCTCAAGCAGCCTCATGAGGAGCAAGTCTGGCATGGGAACTTCCATTATGGGATGGAAGTTCCCACTGCAAACTAGAGATACAGCCAACTTTGAAGGTTCAGAATGGCAAAGGGGACTGAAACATCAGAAACATGATTAGGAGCATTAAATTTTGCTAAGGGAGGACTCAAGAGATGAAAACAAATCACATCACTGAAGTTAAAAAACTACATGTGTAGATTCATGGATTTAATTTTTAGAAGGCTATCTCATATGGAAGTGGAATTCAACAACCAAATATTTTCTAACCTCTTATTTGTGTAAGGCCCCCTACCTGACTCAGGTTGGCTATGGAGAGCACACAGTCTAGCTGTTTGGAGAGCTACTGCCTTTTCTGGGAGTGGGGTGGAGCATTAGGAATGGGAGTTCAGCTAAACCCTTAGGAGTGCTGAGTCTATAAAAAGGGCCAGTGAGGACAATGGAACATGTGCAGCCCATGCCCCATGCATGAATAAATGTATGCAAGTTGACTTTGCACTGAGACAACCATGGGAGATACGGCTGCACAAAGGCAGAGCGCTCGTCTATGCACATCAAGCTATGCTTTTTGGAATGGGAATAATCTCAACACCTTCAGTTCTACCATTCATTTGCTGTGCCATTAAGTACTAAATGAAGTATTTCATGTCATTTTATTTTCTTCAAGTAAAGGCAATTTACTAAACTTATAACCAAGCAAGATATGTTTTTTCACCTTTACAAAGCCCCCAAAATGTCAATAAATCAAAAATTTGATAAAATAAGCATTTATTCTATCTAGGGTCTGGTTCACATGGGGGAATTAGAGTAATAAAAATTAGTACTGTGGTTGGCAGACCTACTGTGTGCCAGGCATTATGCACAACAATATCACTAAATGAATCTTCAGAAATGTTTGCAGTATGTGTTCTTCTTCTAATATTATGTTGGAAAAAATTGACTTTGAGAACCATTTCCCTGAGGTTCCACATTATGGATTGTGCATCTGGGAATTAAATATAAGCCTGTTTTGAATTCCATGTGCTTTTTTTTAATTATAAAACACCATTTATAGTTATTGCCACCTGACAGAAAAACTTGGTTTAATTCATATGCGTAGAAAGATATAAGTAAATAGATGTTTTCTTGCTTCTAATTTTTATTTTCATTTAAACAATGGCATTGTGGTATGGAAAGAGCATCCAGGTTTGCATTCTGTCTTCACTATTCACTGTCACCAGGCCCTTGCTGAAGTCACCCATTTTTTTTTAGCCTATTTCTTTATCTTAATTATAGAAGTTAATAACTCCCTCTCTGCTCATGCCTTGAGATTATTATGAGATTAAGATAAAATACTACATAGGAAAGCATGTGGAAACCTGATGACTCCATATATCTCTCAAATGAAATATTACACTTGTTAGTCATTTAAGCATCTGTGGGATCTATTTCTCACCAATGGACCCTTTGGGGTGTTTGGTTTTCAAGAGATGCACTGTTCATTATAGAAGGAAAGATGTGGGGAAAGATGCTGTGTGACACTATCCCCACAAACATGAGCCTTTACAAGAGCTGGTTTTCCTTTGGGCCTTTTCCAACCTTGAAATTCTTTGAGATCCTTTAAAGGTGCCCTGGCAGATGCACCTGTAGGCTGTGGATCCAGGCCTCCAGTCATAGATTTAAATGTGCTGAACTTTGGCAAAGACAGAGACCACGTAGCCATTGTTATCCCTTGTGACTGGAAACGTGTATTTATTCATTCATTATTCATACATTTTTTTCATTGATATGGTTAATATTTATTGAGTGCTTGGGAACTGAGTATACAGAGGAAAGAAAAAAAATTCAAGAATGAAGGTAAATGAGGCCCCAACCCCAGCTGGGATACAGTCTGTAGCATACTACAGGAGATAGATATGTGAACAAAAACATGTTTAGGGGCGCCTGGGTGGCTCAGTGAGTTAAAGCCTCTGCCTTCGGCTCAGGTCATGACTCCAGGGTCCTGGGATTGAGTCCTGCATCAGGCTCTTTGTTCAGCAGGGAGGCTGCTTCCCCCTCTGTCTGTGCCTGCTGCTCTGCCTACTTGTGATCTCTGTCTGTCAAATAAATAAATAAAATCTCTAAAAAAACAAGGTCTAAACAAATCATGACATTGATAGGTATTCTTGGAACACTACACTACTGCATGTAGGTTGATGTGAGCCAGACTGGGTCTCAGCCTTACTTAGTGAAGAGAATCCAGCCTGGAAGCAGGGAAGTAATACAACTTCATGCATGTTCCCTGAGCTTCATCTAACATAAAAATCAGGAAACTAGTATTAGACATTATGAATAAATGAAACAAATAACCCATAAATAAGGGATCACAAAGACAAGAAATACACACCAGGACACCTGACCATTGCTGTGAATGGGCCTGAAACCCTGATGACCAATGACAAATGACTGTTGTGCAAATCTATAGATCTGGAGCCAGATATATACAAAAATGAACCAAATGAGAAGCAGCCCTCATGCTGGGTCTTAACAGCTCTTACGACTGCTCATGACTGTAGTTGTAGGATAGAGATCACGCAGAGGAGGTGGACCTGGCACTTCAAGCAATCAACCAGCGTACTACAGATTATAATTCATTAAAGTTTAGAGACTTGTGGGGCACCTGGGTGGCTCAGTGGGTTAAAGTCTCTGCCTTTGGCTCAAGTCATGATCCTAGGGCCCTGGGATGGAGCCCTGCATCAGGATCTCTGCTCTGCGAGGAGCCTGCTTCCTCCTCTCTCTCTGCCTGCCTCTCTGCCTACTTGTGATCTCTGTCAAATAAATAAATAATTTTTTTTTTTAAAAAAGCATTCATTGGTCTTTGTCTATTTCTGAGATCATCTGGCTTTTTGATCACATCAAAGGGAAGGAAAGTTATTTTACGTTTTGCTTGCTGGAAAGGGCAGGATCAGAAAGACAAAAAGACTGAGGCTCACAGGATATTGACTTTAAAAGATGTACTTAGGGTGCCTAGGTAGCTTAGCAGTTAAAGTATCCAACTCTTGATTTTGGGTCAGGTCGTGATCTCAGAGTTGTGAGATTGAGCCAAGCATTAGACTCTGGGCATGGCATCTGCTTAAGATTCTCTCTCTCTCCCTTTTCCTCTCCCCACCCTCCACCCAACTCACATGTTTTCAGATAAATAAATAAATAAATAAATACTGTATCCATATACCTAGTCAGAGATAAGATATAAGGTAGATAGATCCCTAGAGTTGTCTTCGGTCTGGGACACCAAGCTGGACTCACCAAGATAGGAAAATATAGGAGAATATAAAGGTTTAGTTTTAGTTCTTAGAATAAATAGCAATAATTAATAATAATAATAATGATAATTTTAAAGGCAGCAGTTGGAATTGTCAACTAATTCTTTTCAAATGTGTAATATTGAAAGTACAGAGAGTGAATTGAAACTTGACTTCAGACTGGCTGGCTGGAGTGATATCACAAGGAAATGCCAAAATGTGCCTGAATCCTGTTGGAAGACACAGGGCCTCTATGTGGCTCCTCCCATCTTAAATGCACCTGAGAACAGGTGTCTGGAAGTTGGGGTTTAGGAAAAGGCAGCCACTATGTATAACCCCATAGGTACATAAGCAGAAAAAAAAAAAATGTCTGCCAGAGGTCAAAGAACCAGAGACTCAAAGAATTTCGCAGACTCCCAGGGACCATCTGGAAGGAGGAAACTCCCTGCTTCTGGCTAGTACCTGGAACACACTCCTGATTCCATCCGTGCAGGAGAGTCTTGCAGTTTGCTTTTAGCATTTCTGAGACACTGACCCAGACTTGACTCCCTCACCATGCACCTTAAGCAGCTGTTTACCTTCCCCCCGTGTTGGCTTGGCTTCAATCTGTAAAATAAGGACCATGTACCCTTTCCTGGAAGAATGTGTAGAAAATTTTAAAAACAATACACGGAAAGCATTATCTTGTAAGTTCTGGGTTCACGAAAACTCTGGTTTTCCCTTCCCTGTTATTTCTTTCTGCAGCACCATGAGTAATAAAAGTTGCAGGCAGTGGGGAACGCATTGCTGAGAACCTTCACCTACATTTTCCCCGGAAACGGGGATGCAGCTTCAGGCTCAGAAAGTGTGACACCTTCTCCCAAGATCTGCCTGGATGGAGCCACTCTGAACTGGCCTCAAAGGGCACTTGGAATTCTCTGTGACCCAGAGGTCAAGTCACACAAGCGCTGGACTGGAGCAGCTCCTGACTGTTCCGCATATAAATATAATGATTCATATAAATATCTTTTCTATCAAAGTATTACAGGATTGTGGGATTTCATTTGCATACCCCTGATGATCTCATTATACACTATTTTATCTCCCCTTTTCTATCTGTCCCTAGTTAATTGGGTCCTATGGTTAAGAAGTTGCCTGAAAAGGCAGTTTCTGCTCCTGAATTTCAGATTTTGGCTTACAAGTGAGTTGGTGCAGAGAAAGTAATCTTATATGTAGATAGTAAGCACAGAAGCCTTCCTAGAGGCCTTATCTCCTTCCTAAATATCTTTTAAGTCAACCTTTTGTGGTTTTATCTGCCTACACATGGTGCCCAAATACAGGCTGTGGGCCTAAAGCCACCTCCTCTCCTCATTAAGTTGATTCAGTTTCAACTTCCCCATCAAGATGCTCCATCCCACTGAACATTTGGACTCATTTCCTTTTTATTTCCGGCTGTCACTGTGAAAAACAGTGCCTTTCCCCATCTTGCAGCATCAGCAGAATGAGCTGGGTGCTTCCTGTGTGCAGAAGATTAGCCATCCACCTCCACTAGGGGTGTTGAATCTGCACAGCTGGCCAAGTTCAGCAGCTGGCCAGCAAGGGATACAGCCTGGGAGCGAGCTGGCTGAGAAGTCTGTTATTGAACCTGTGCTCCAGGCACCCTCAGTGACTAAGCTCCAGCTCGGACTAGAAGCTCTGCAGAGGAGGTCCGATGGGAGATGAGAGCAGAATGTGGAGAAATAAAAGGGAAAGTAAGGGAAGAGCCTGCACAGTCTCTCTTAGGCCCATGCCCTTTTTGAGTCATGAAAAATATATGTATTCCCAATTCTAAAAATAGTCCTTTTTTTTTCCTTTCATGAAATGTTCTGTCAAAGAACTTTCAGTAATCAGTGTACACCTGTCCCTTCCCTTGAGGACCCTCTCTTGAGATAGAGAAGGTCCTTCCTTTTCTCTGTCTCTTCACCATGCTCACTTCCACTTATCTATCAACTTGGAGGACTTCCCCTTCATCTGTAGTCACATACACACTGACACTTAGCTCCATCTTAACAAATGCCACATCATCAATGTACCTGTCTTTTCTACCTGAAGTCAGACTCTCTAGTTTATTCCTCTCTGCATATTTGATGCAAGACTTTGGTGGAAAGAAAAGGGACCCACCAATGCAATGATCAGTCCTACCAGGACCGCAGTGTCTGTGGGTTTTGTGACAAAGAGCCCCAGCAGGATTATCCCAGTGCCATGAATAGCACTTTGAGGCATGGTACCACCATCTCCCTCAGAGTTCTTGATGAGCCTGACACCATTCCTGACAGGTTGTCAATTTTAAACAAAGTTTTGTTGGCTATACGGAAACATATTTGAACAAAAAGAGGGGTGAATGAACAGGTGAACAAAGAAATGAGTGAGTGGTTTTCACTGAACTTCCTGTTTTACCATTAAATCTGTCAAAAGAGGAGATCAGACAATACTTTCAATAAAGCACCAGCTGGAAAACACTGGTGTAGGTGAGTAAAAATCTACAAAGTCTACTCTCTCCAAGTAACATAAATAAGATGAAAAAAAGAAAAATCTTGGGTTTTCTTGGGTTATGGTTACATACTTGGGCTAGGGGTTTCTATGTACTACCAAACGTGAGGATGAAAATCCTTTGAAGATGTGGTATTGCACTTAACAGATAAAGTCATGACCCGTACCCCACCAGTGCATTACAGGAACATTGCAGTTAAGATCTAGAGTTTGCACTCAGCATGGATGATGTTTCAGAGCAACCCATGTTTGTGGGGATTATGTCACATAAAAAAAGAACAGTAATAAAGAAAATTAGGTTGGACCTTCTCAAAATCACTTGCTGGTACATTTTCAGTCATCAGTTTCCATAGGACAGTAATGGGTACATCACTCCAATTATTACATAAAAGCCTCTATTTTTCTCAGAGCAATTAAGAAAAAATACTACATTAAACATGTGCTTCAGTGGAATAAAACTCCCACCAGTTGAATTACTTTTTTTTATAAGCATTCATTCTTTACCTATAGGGAAAAAAAATCTATAGAATCAGCAAATATCTTTGTAAATACACCTCCTTTTTTGAAAACTGTTTAACAAAAAAAAAAAAAAAAGAACAAAGGAACATAATTGCATGCCTATAACAAAGATAAGTAGAGAGTTCTTATATTTCTTAAAACATTTCTTTTAGAGCTGGTGAGTTTTTTGTTTGTTTGGTTTTGGTTTTTGGGGTTTTTTTGTTTGTTTGCTTTTGTTTTTGTTTCTGCCAACCTTGGAATCTACAAAAGCCAACTATTGGCTTTTTGCTCTTTTTATAAACAGGATGACAGTAAACATATTTGTATTTGCTTATTTATTCATTCACATAGCAAATATTTTCTGGACATTGGGGAGGGTATGTGATTTGGTGAGTGCTGTGAAGTGTGTAAACCTGGTGATTCACAGACCTGTACCCCTGGGGATAAAAATATATGTTTATAAAAAATAAAAAATTAAAAAAAAATATTTTCTGAGCTCTTCTATTTCCAGGCACTCTTCTAGACACTTAAAATGTTATGATGGGCAAAAATGATGCTTTTCTGGCTGTAATGAAGCTTATAGTGGGGAAAGGGAGCTAGTCGTAGAAAATATAATCACAGAATTGGCTAATGAATTACCATGATCATCATGTGGTACAGAGGTCAACATTAAAGTACAATGAGAGGATCTGGCTAATTAGAGAGCTTTGCCCTGTTCCTCTGAGATGGTTCTTAGTTGCTGGAATCTAAAGGGTTGGTAATTTTAATAGGTAACCAAGTATTGAAGAAGTGGTCTACTTTGGGGCTGAGGAACAGCATGTATGAATTCCTCTGGGTAAGGGTTGTTGTGTGTGTTGTTGTGTTATTTTCACATATAATTGTTTGCGTGTACATGCAACAAATGCTCTTTGAGCACCAAATACTCTCCCCATGCAGTTCTGTCTCAGTCTACAGGAGTCATAAATCAGTAAGACAAACAGAGGGAAGAGGATCTGTCTCAGCCCTGAAGAGTATCATAGTCTAGTAGAGACCAAGGAACCAGGCAGAGTTCCAGTCTCAGGGACCTCCTTTCTGTCCTTACCAATCTTAAGGAACAATGCAGGAACAGAGACTAAATTCTAGTAGGGTAATAGAGTGCTGTCCCTGGACATAGAAACACAATGCCAATACATTCCCACTTGCTAGAGTTGTCAGCCTCAACATTACGCCTGCTTTATGGAGCAGCTGCTGGGGGTTCTCACTAAGCAGACTCTTAGAGACACCTCTAATATGTTCCCACCCAGAGGCTTAACTAAGCTCCCAGCTGGGCATAAGCAAAATGTCCTGAAGCAGAGAATGGATATATTCTAGGATGACTGGCTCTAGTTTTTATGCTTAGAAATCCCAAGGACCTGGAAATAACACGAGTCTGCTAGGAGAATCTAAGAGTGCCAAAATTGTCCCCCCACCAAGGTGGGACTGTTATTTCCTTAACTAGTCCCCAGATTATATTTCAGACATCAATTTCTGGAAAGAACACTGGCTTTTAAATCCAGCGCATCACACTTCAACCTCTTCCTCCTATCTATTGAGGTACTAATAAAAATGAAGTAACAATCTCATACCCTTTTTTATTTCAAAGATTTTATTTCAAAGATTTTATTTATTTATTTGACAGGCAGAGATCACAAGTAGGCAGAGAGACAGGCAGAGAGAGAGAGGAGGAACCAGGCTCCCTGCTGAGGAAAGAGCCCGACTTAGAGTTCTATCCCAGGACCCAGGGGTCATGAGCTGAGCAGAAGGCAGAGGCTTAACCCACTGAGCCACCCAGGTGCCCCAGACCCTTTTATCAGCAAGGATTTGGAACAGAATAACTGCATGTTTCACGTTGGGTATATATTAGGGATTAATACTGACCATTTCTGCAAGCCAGGCTCTGCTGGGTGCAGGGTTCCATTACTGGCTGACTGAGCTGGATTGTGTTCTAAGCACATCTTGTATTAGCTTATAAACTTTTCACAATCATACCATAAGGTAGGTTTCATTATTCCCATTTAAGAGGTAAGGAAACTGAGGCACAGGGAGGTGAAGTAACTGGCCAAGGTCACACAGAAAAATGTGAGTGAGCGGAGAATCAAATCTAGGGAGCTGGACTCTGGATCTGCATTCTTAGCATCCCTATACTACCTTATAGTCCAGACACAGACTCTGTGCAGGATGAACGATGAAGCCTGGGACTCTGGTTTACGTGGAATGTGGTTACTATGGTCTTAATGACTGTTTTACCTGGGGCTCCTCTGGTGGTTAGAAACTCACGCAAACTAGTTTAGGGAGGAAGAGGTTGGTTAGTTTAAGGATGAATAGAAGTTGAAGGAAATGACAGAATCTCACAGACATCCTCGACAGAAGTTGTTTTGGCCTTACTGACTGTAGATAGAGCGTGTGGGCAGGTCCAAGGAGACTGCAGGGCCCTCGGCAGGGAAATCCACCATCTGTGCTTACCACCTAGGCTGCCCTGTCTGTTTCACAGTCTCCCTTTGTCTGCTACCCTCTCACCTCCTACCTTCATGCTAGTGTGCTCGGCCCTTGGTTCATTGCTTCTGCTTATTCATGCCTGACCCCTTCCAACCTGGGGTGAGCTTGCAGCAGACAGAGCAGTCAGTGCCACACCCATTCCCTCAGCCATGCTCTGCTTACCTGTGGTCCAGATGGACAGGATTTCTTGGAGGCTGATAGCATCCTTACTCAAGCACCAGCAGCTCTCCACTCATCTGCCCACAGGGGAACCCTAAGAAAGCCATAGAACTCTCAGGGGCACCCCATCCAACTAGAGTCAGGAATTAAGAGTTAAGTGCTCCAGCTGTGGATGGGTGGGTCCATTACAGTCTCCTAAGAGGATGTCCAGGAGCAAGTGTACAGGTAGGAATGCTTCAGGAAGGGAAGTCATCATCCTCTTTTTTTTTTTTTTTTTTTTAATTTTTTATTTTTTATAAACATATATTTTTATCCCCAGGGGTACAGGTCTGTGAATCACCAGGTTTACACACTTCACAGCACTCACCAAAGCACATACCCTCCCCAATGTCCATAATCCCACCCCCTTCTCCCAAACCCCCTCCCCCCGGCAACCCTCAGTTTGTTTTGTGAGATTAAGAGTCACTTATGGTTTGTCTCCCTCCCAATCCCATCTTGTTTCATTGATTCTTCTCCTACCCACTTAATCCTCCATGTTGCATCACCACTTCCTCATATCAGGGAGATCATATGATAGTTGTCTTTCTCTGCTTGACTTATTTCGCTAAGCATGATACGCTCTAGTTCCATCCATGTTGTTGCAAATGGCAAGATTTCATTTCTTTTGATGGCTGCATAGTATTCCATTGTGTATATATACCACATCATCATCATCCTCTTTTATGCAGATCAGGAAACAGAGTTCCCTGAGCCAGTGTATAAGGAGACTTAGTTCTAGTTCACTGTAGTCATTTTTCCCCTGTAATACCAGGCACCCAGGGACAGAGAGGATCCACAAGTCAAGGACTCAAGTGTTGGATGCATTGAGGAGATTGAAATCGATACCTAGTATTGCTTTCAGCTGAAAATGAGCAGGTAAGTAAGCAGATGCCTATTTGCAGCCCAGTGGAAGGTACAGGCCACCTTTGCTGTGTTCTTTTAGAAAATGCAGCCCAAATCTCTGCCATGGAACTGGCAAAGCCCTACCCTAGATCTGTCATTAAACTGCAATTCTGTGCCAAGAAAATGGTGTAAAACTAATAATTTTTGCTTGAAGAGCATTCATGAGTTTGAGGAAAAAAACAAACAAGCAAAAAAAAAAAAAAAGTGCTTCCTCTTCACCTAAAGTCTGAAGATTTAAGCTCTGAACAAAACAGCTGCAAAAATGAGTCAAAAGTTTAGGGTGGGGAGAACACTCTGCAACTTCCCTGCCTGTACATCACTGCATGCTCGGGCTTGGGCTTGGAGACCAAATCAGCTTCTTGGAATATTGGCCCTCATATCTCTCTCCACGCAGTTCACAAATCTAGTAATTAAAAGATCCATGTCACACTCCCCCATCTTGCTGGATAGTTGGAACTTCATGGAGAGGCTTAGCTATCAGAACTCTGTCTGCAGTGCTCCTTTCTCTGACAAAAGGCATGTAGGCTGCAGGCCTCACCCATGCTTATATTAACATTCTGCACATGGTACTCAAGACCATTTGTCCTCACCGGATCCCTGTACAAACCCTTGAAACAGGGAAAGCGGGTTTCCCTCTCTGTTCTGTGGAAGAACCAAGAGGCTTGGAGGTGTCAGGCAACCCAGTCCGTGGAATGTAATGGATACAAAAAAGAACGCGGTAACTGGATCCTCTCTTTTTTAGGTAAACTTCTTTAATTCTCAGAAAGATCCAATGAAATTATCTCAAGTAGATGTTACTATCCCATTTTTTATCAGAGGTAATGGAAGTCTGAAGAAATCCAGAGGAAAAAAAATAAATCTGTAGGTATTGACATGATTCAATCAACTAAGTTGGACTTTTTAAAAATTATTATTTTTTTTACCCCATATTTGTGATAATGTCTGGAGCAGCTCAGATTAAACTTGGGGAAGGAAGACGTGGTCCATAAAGGTCCCATGAGCAGCAATACTGTGCTAAGGGAGCAACATGGTAATGATCCAAATTTATATTATCTGATGTCTCCTAACTCCTGTGTGCCACCTTCAACTACATGAATATTCCATCTTCTCATATGACAAAGACAGGTGCTCACACACCGGTAGACACACACTAGCTTTCACCTTGGTCAGTGTGAGGGGCGGCATTTAGAAGGTGCGTTGAGGCTGGAATCTTGAAATAACTCACTATTAATTCATTTGTTCTGACAGCAATCCTGTGAGGGAGGGATTTTGGGTCCCATTTTATAGATGAGGAGACTATGGTCAGAGAAGTAACTTGCCTGTGGTGACCCAGGTAAGAGGCAGCAGAGCTGTTATTTCCACGTAAGCTGGGCTGACCTCAAAGCCAGAGTTCTCTCTGTCCTACCATGTGTGCCCCCGAGGATATTCTAGAAGGACTGTTACCAGCTCATCCCCTCATTCTATCTCTGTTTATATAATATTCACTGTATGCCTGCCAGAAATCATGGGCCAAGAAACAGGTACAGCCCTTCTTTATATAAACTTGGATTATCTCCTTTTTAATCCAGAAATCTAGAAAAGGTAACTGCACTTTGGGTATTCACAACCCAGAAGTGATAGAAAGTGTGATGCATGATGGGTAGAACAGGCTACCCTGGGCCCATAACCGATGCAGGACTGGAGACAGAACAGTGACTGAGTGAGTTCCAGAGCCCCAGGCAGAGGGCAAAGTTATTCACATGCCTGAGCCTGGGACTGGCTTTATAAACCAGGTAAAGGAGTCTGGAAGACATTATGGAAACAGTCAATATGAACATCAAGGATAGAAAATCAAGAAGCATTATCATCAAAGTGGAAATTTCTAGAACTCTCACTGTTACATCCAGTTAGCCACTTGCTAAGAATTTTCCAGAAATAACCTGTTTGAAGTTATGCTTCACACTGCTAGGACCATGCCAACCTCTAGGAGCCCCGATGTAAATCACTCAGCTGACAATTTTGAGAAGTATCGAGGGGGCAGTGAAGTTTTCTTTGGAAAGTGATGGAGTTTTGAAAAGAAGGGAGTCAAGGTTCATGGAATCTGTGATTCCAGCACAGATGCCGTGACTGACTCAAGTCTTCCAGTGTCATGAGTGCGTCCGTCTCAGTAACACCTGCTGCCTTTGAGCAAAGGTCTCTGCTTTAGAGAGCACATTCCAAACACTGCCTACCATAGACAGACACTGTGCATGTTCTCCTGTTCCCTGTCTATGATTCCTCACCACAGCTCTCTTGGGAAGGTACAATTATTCCTATTTTATAGATGACGATAATGTGGAGGTTTAGAAAATTTAAGCAACTTTTTCAAGGTCACACAGGTGGAACTTGAGATAAAAATTAAATTCCCATCTGTCTGACTCCAAATGCCACACTTCCGCTGGTGGAAAAAGGATGTCATTAATTAATGACATTCTCCTTTACTGTCTTCCAAGCAAGCTGCCACAGCTCTTAGTTCACTATCCCAAGGAGACTCTCCAACCTGGCTGCGGAAAATATTGGCCTCACACTTTCTCCAAACAAATGAATACTTTAACATGTTGGTTTCCTCCTCTGCTGCTTGAGTGTGACCCAATTCCCAGGGTCTGGTCTCTCTTGTGAAGATAAGAGAGCCCAACGTCTTCCCCTGAAAGTGAGCAGCAAACTCTGTACCATCACCAGAGTCTGGGCAAAACCTGGGGCGTGATGGGAATCATGCAGCCAGACAAACTTCCTAGCAGAAAAACTCAGCACCACAGAGGTTCCTTTGGGACCAACCCCACACGAGGACATAGGCTGGGTTCCAGGGACATGGAAATGAACAAGCAATAGACACTGCTCTGGAAGGTCTTAGATAATTCACTCAGAGAGATAAACACACAAATAAATACAGGCAAAGTTGGGTGCTCGGTCTGAATTCTATCCAGGGTGCCCCGGGAGCAAAGCAGGGACCTAGGACTCAGGTTGGAGTGGGCAGAAAAAATAGCACCTGAGCTGAGTCCTGGAAGACAGGAAGGACCTTCTCATCTGGTAAAGAGGAGCAGGAAGGAGTCCCAGGGAATTGGAATGACATGAACCAAGTCAGGATGCCACAGTGTCAGTGTGGAAAGGAGGAGTCAGGTCATCACAGGAGATAGAGCAAGGAGCCCAGCAGGGGGAAGAACGGGCAGACATGAAGGCCAGGAACGGAAGCTTGATTTGCATTTTAAACATGAGGAAGAAAAGTTAAAAACTTGCCAAAGGAATATAAAAGTTCTCAGTTTAGCCTAAATAAAATTCGCTGGTAATCTTCCTCAAATTTATTTCATTTTGCTTGTGTTGTGTGTCCTTTCTCTTTCTTTCCTTCCTTCCTCCCTTCCTCCTTCTCTCTCTTCCTTCACATAGATTTTCTTCTCCACAAGGCTGAAAGTTCTTTAAGAGAAGAACGCCGGTATCTTGCTCCCCCTTGTTTCATTACAATACTTGGCAGAATGTTGAGCAGATGACAAAGTACCAATAAATGTTGAAAGAATTGAAGTAAAAGGTGATTTTATTTCTTTTTTTTTTTTTCATTAAACACAGGGTAGGAGTTTTAAAAATGTAGTTTCCTAATTTTCATTAGGACTTAGCTATGATTGTTTTCCTTTCTTTACACATAAACAAATTGGAGCTCAGGGATGACAATGAACAGTCCAAGGAGCACAAAAGCTGTGTGAATTTACTCATGTGTAGAAAGGTCAGGGCTCACCCCTGATCTGTGTGGTGACAATGGCAGTGTTTTTAGGCATTTTGCTCTATGTGTGACATCAGACTAGAAATGCTGGGCTTAGTATATCCTGTACACACTCATCAGTAACCTCAGTGAAGTGAGAAATAAACCACAAATGAATCTTTGAAGCCAAAATAAATCATAATTAAGTATGTGTTATCACCCATGCACTTCAGCAAGGAGAAGCTCCCAGAACTGTTCCTTTGCCTGAGGAGATAGAGACCACGCTAGGTAAACAAGATGTCTGAGGTTTGGCTGATGATACATCATCTGCATCATTGTATGTCAAATAAAAACACATAATCATGTTGGCACCAGTAAATGGTGGGGATGTTTTGGTCCAGGGAAATTTGTGCCCAATATGTTTGGCACATTGACTACTTCAGACCAGTGTTCTGGTGGGCACTGTACTGCAGTAAGTTTGCCCCCTAAACATGAGTGTTTTCAGATCCAGCCCCAGGCAGGTGTGAGACTTTGGGGACCAGTAGATGAAGAGCAGGGACTAAGCATGGAACATTGACTAAGAGTGGTTGAGTTTGTTTATCTTCTCGGGAAACCAAAACTTAGTTTCATTAATTGTTTTTCTATTGTTTTCCTATTCTTTATTTCATTTATTCCTGCTCCAGCATTTGTTATTTCCTTTCTTCTACAAACCTTATTCCTTTTTATCTGGTTCCCTGAGGAGTAAAATTGGGTTGTTTATGTAAGATTTCTTATTTTGAAATGTACATGTTTATCACCATAAACTTCCCTCTTAATACTACTTTTCCTGAATCCTGTAACTTTGGTAGATTCGCTTTGAAATATATATATTTTTTAATTCCCCTTTAAGGGGTGCTTGGGTGGCTCAGTGGGTTAAAGTCTCTGCCTTTGGCTCAGGTCATGATCCTAGGGATCTGGTATCGAGCCCTGCATTGGGCTCTTTCTCAGCAGGGAGCCTGCTTCCCCCTCTCTCTCTGCTTGCCTCTCTGCCTACTTGTGATCTCTCTCTCTCTGTCAAATAAATAAAATTTTAAAAATAAATAAATAAATAAATACGTTCCCCTTTAAATATTTTCCACTTTGACTCAACAACTGTTCAAGAATGTAAATTTTCCATATTCTTACTATTACTGAGTTTCAGTTTCATTACATTGTATATGAAAAAAAAAATACTTGGTATGATTTTGATCTTCTTAAATTTGATAAGACTGTTTTGTAACCTAACGTGTGATCCATCCTAGACAATGCTCCATGTGCATTTGAGAACGTGTATTCTGCTCTTGGTTAGAAAGTTCTGTATAGGGGTGCCTGGGTGGCTCAGTGGGTTAAAGCCTCTGCCTTTGGCTCAGGTCATGATCCCGGGGTCCTGGGATCGAGCCCCACATCAGGCTCTCTGCTCATCAGAGAGCCCGCTTCCTTTCCTCTCTCTCTGCCTGCCTGTGATTTTTGTCTGTCAAAATAAATAAAATCTTTAAAAAAAAAGAAGAAGAAAAAGTTCTGTATATGTCTTTTAGTTCCATCTGATCTACAGTGTTGTTCAACGTCATTTTTTCCTTGTTAATTTTCTTTACAGGAGTTCCATTCATTATTGAAAGTGGAGTATTGAAGTCTCCTCTTATTATTGTATTGCTATCAATTTCTTTCTTCAACTCTGTCAATATTTGCTTTTTTATATTTAGGTGCTCTAATGTTGGGTGCATACATATTCACAGTTGTTATATCTTCCCATTGACACTTTTGTTGTTATGTAATGACACTCTTTGTGGTGCAATAAATGACTGTTATAATTGTGAAAGGAAAGAAACTTGACTGGAGAGTAAGGGGACACTTCCAAGAGGAGGCAGCAAATAAGCTGGGAATAAAGAAGTAGAACTTTGTCAGATCAGCATAAAGAGGACAATCTAGATTTGCCTTGGTAGGTTGAACTCTTGGCTTTTTATATTCCATCTGTGATTTTTGTCAATCCATTAATTATATTTAATATCTGAAGATAGCTAAGGTCCAACAAACTTCTGGACGTGTTTGTATCCTAGAGCATTAGAATCAGTTTTCTTCGTGAGGATCATGTAGGGTGTGTAGGGTTGTTTGCTGTGTGTGTGTGTGTGTGTGTGTATGCTCATGCACATGTATTTACATCACCCAGAGTTTACTCTCTCTTCTTGTGATAAAAGGACCTTGATTTTGTTAGGCTCCATTAGAGTGCTTCAGGTAAAGCTAGCACTGTAACCAAACCAGGAATCGGGTTCAGGCGATCAGTCAACCCCATTTCTTCAGCCAGAGTGATTGGTTCAGGGATGGGCAAACCATCACATCAGAATGAATGGGATTCCCTGAGATTTGTGCTGAGCCTCCCAGGAAATAGACTTTTGTTCTGATCCTGTGGATGTGAAAAGTGGGTGGGTAGGGTCTGAAATGGCTGCCTCACTCCAGCAGAGACTAAAATCAAAGGCAGAGCAAAGAGTTAGAAGAACTGAGTCTCAATAATGTTATTTGATTCTGACTCTAGACAGATCTGAAGCTTCATCTGCCCCCCTAGGGTCTTCTATTACACTGAGGCCATGCATTCCTTTTCCACTTGAAACAATAAATGTCCTGCCAGGTACTGTACATTTTTGAAGTGTCATTGCTTCACATAGGGAAAAAAAAAAAAAAAAGATATTTGGTCAACAGGGAACCTCACAGACATAGTTTTGCTTATAAGCTTTCATTCTGATGTGGTGAGATGGTGAGATGTCACCTCTGAGTGAGAGAGGCCTTGGACTTACAGGCTCTTTCAACTATAATGTCTGCTGTTAGGATCCCAATTATGCTACTGATTACCTGTGATCTTTTGACCTCAAGCCAAACCATCCCCTGTCCTGCCACTTAACCCCCAACCTTGCCGTTTTCACTGCAAAGATGTAATCTCTTGCTTATTTCTTTTAACTTTTATTTTGTGGATATGCACTCAAAATGAGAAAGGTAAGAGATAGGCATAAGCTCATTTTAGTCACTAGTTTACCCTTTTTATATATTATAATTAAGTAAAAAAGGCATAATGGTTCTACATCTAATCTACTGACTCCTGACTATTCATGTTGAAGTTATAATGAGTATAGGGTAATAATGAGTACAGGGTAATGAAAAGAATGCTAGGGTTATAAAGCTCTGAATATAAGCCTAGAGATCACCTTAATTTGGGTGAGATCTTGACCAGGTCACTCAACCTAAGTCTCAGTTTTCCCATCTGATAGTAGGAACAACAGCACCTCCTAATCAGGACTGCTGGGATCATTCGATTCATACATTTTCAGAGCGTCTTCCAATCTCTAAAGCCTTTGCTCTGCCAGTGGACCCCACTCACAGTGACTCTACATAGCCAACCACAGTGTACTGAATGGGGCTGGACACATGCACTTCACGCCAAGCAGCCAATCTGTAGGCTTCCAGTGATTGAAAGAGGTCAGCTCTAGAAAAGAGAATTAGGGAAAATAAGATTCCTTTGGAGGAATTTTATTTGAAAACTTGATGAAAATGATGTAGTTAGCAGTAGGGTCTGAAACTAAAAATCGCAGTACAGAAAGGAGTCCATCTATGTCCCGTTTGGCACCCTTCAAAAGTAGAGCCTGAGGCAAGGGATTGGTGCAGGTGATTTTTTGGGAGATTATTCCAGGAAGTGTGAGGGAGACAGTAAGATGGAGAAGGGAGATAAGTAGCAAAAGGAGTGTGTATGTGTGAATAACTGCAGTGGGTGGCTGTTAAAATCTTTAGAGGGACCTTCCCTAAATTTCTCAGGTCTGACTTACACATGACCCACCCTACCTGTATCACCTTCTAAATCTCCTATCATAACACTTAGGAAATTGTATTTTAATTGTGCAGGCAAAGAGATCAATACATGACTGGCCCCAGTAAATCTGGGTTGAAGAAATGGATAAAGAAAGGGAGGATTGAAAAAGGAAAGAAGGGGAAGAGAAGAAAGGAAAGGAAACCTATAGTGGGCCAGGGCAAAGCTTTGAGGGTATTACAGCAAACAACACAGAGAACCTTCAGGAGGCTGACCCTCTGTTGAGGACAGAGACAAGTATTAGGAAGCCCAGTTATGAAAGGGGGAGTGCCCAGAGCTATGAAAGCATAAGCCAAAGTGGTAAGACCCAGTCAGGGACTTCAGAGAGTCATGCTGGAGAAAGGGAAGAAATAAAACAAAGCAAAACCACATTCTCTGGAAGGCATCAACGTTCCGGGGACTGGCTGAGTAGATACCCTGAACAGCTCTTCAAATGCAAACAGCTTAAAAGCCAACTAAGGCAGAAAATATTTTGAAGATCGTTTTAATCACTCTCTCTGTTGGCTAGAAAGTAAGGAATTTGCGGAGGTCACAAGTACAGAGTAAAAGTGGAAAATCTGAGGGTGAGCAGTACAAAAGCAACCTTCCCCTGTGGGAATCCCAGGAGCCCCAGGGCTGTACTGAGGACATGAAAGCCTTCCACTGAAGCCTGTGGAGGGACAAGGTCCTTGTGGTTATGTCTTTAAAACAACAATAAAACAACACAACACAACACAGCACAAAACCAGAAAAAAACACTTTCTTCTTTCCTTTCCACTCCTTATAGTCTTTTTATGTCTGAGTTGAAAACAGTTTATCACAGATGTTATTTGATTTTGGGCTTTTTCCTCCTTATGGCATTTTGAGTAGGCAAAGTTGACATTCTGCTTTTAGTTCAACATCACTAGAGGGAACAAATTCCAAAACAGGACTTTAATTGAAAGACTCAGGACCTACATTGAATTCAACATATAAATATCAGCTAAAAATTCAGCATATAGTTATATGTCTCAAGGTTATTTTGTTTAATGTTATGTAGACTGGTGAACCAACAGTGGGCAGTAGGACTGGTCCATCAAGGGGTAAGAATAAAGCAATGTATTGTATATACAGAACTTATGCTAATACTACTAATAAAACCAACTGAAGGTCCATATGCTTCTTTGTATCACCAAAGGCTAGCAACTCTACAAACTTGGTGATGAAATACTCCTCCTTGAAAAAAATCTTCTGTTGTTCTCAGTTCTAAATAAATGGTGTGTTTACTGCTGGTTTTTAACAATACTATGTAAATTTCAAAGTAGAATATTTTTATTAGAGATGCTTTAATACATTTAAAATAAATTTACATGGGGGTTAGTATGGAAAACTCCCATTAACACAGTGAGTCACCCCAATCACAAACTCAACTAGATGCATTTGTTTAGAAAATAATTTCTTAATGTTTTGAAATGTATTAAGCTTGTGTTGGGTCATGTTTGTTCCTCTAATTCCTGTGGCTTAATGTGTATTTCTGTATTTAAGCAGTAGATTTGAAATAGTCAGTTACAGCTGTATAAGATTTTTCTTTTCTGAGTTATCTTGTCATATGGGTGTCAAGTTTTAGATGAAGTTAATCAGAGCAAAAAACAATCACAAATTATGGGAATTTACCTAGAAAAAAAAGTCGAATTTCAAAGAAGAATGCCAGGAGAAATAACAAGATGCTGGTCTTACATTACCAAAAGAAATCTAAACAGTATTTGAGCATTTACATCATTTTCACCAAGACCTGACACTCTCTCTAAGCAGTGGATGAAATGATCTCAATGTCTTCTAACAGTCAGTCATTTCTCTGATTTTTGCAGAAGAACATTTTTGAAAGTCTTTACTAAATATACCAAAATTGGGGGCACCTGGGTGACTAAGTGGGTTAAAACCTCTGTCTTTGGCTCGGGTCATGATCCGAAGGCCCTGGGATGGAACCGCACAAGGGCTCTCTGCTCAGCAAGGAGCCTGCTTCCTCCTCTCTCTCTCTGCTCTCTGTCTACTTGTGATCTCTCTCTGTCAAATAAATAAATAAAATCTTTAAATATACCAAAATTTATAATAAATTGTCAGGTAGCATTTTTTCAGAGGAAGTTGTTGACTATGGAAACATTTGAAAATCGTTAGAGAATGGTCAAGTTTCATTCTTCTATACATACCTGACCAATTTTCTCAGCACAATTAGATAAAGAAGATATGGTCCCTATATACAATGGCATATTATGCCTCCATCAGAAAGAATGAATACCCAACTTTTGTATCAACATGGACAGGACTGGAGGAGATTATGCTGAGTGAAATAAGTCAAGCAGAGAGAGTCAATTGTCATATGGTTTCACTGACTTGTGGAGCATAAGGAATAACATGGAGGACATTAGGAAAAGTGAATTGGGGGAAATCGGAGGGGAAGATGAACCATGAGAGACTGGACTCTGAGAAACAAACTAAGGGTTTTTTTTTTTTTTTGGAGGGGTGAGTCGGATGAGCCTGGTGGTGGGTATTAAGGAGGGCATGTATTTCATGGAGCATAAACAATGAATCTTGGGATACTGAAAAATTAAAATTAAATTTAAAAAAAGTTGTTAGAATCAATCTCAATATATATACAGTATTGTAATTTCTAGAATTTATTGTTCATGGATTTCTGCCAAATTTAACCTTATCTTTAAGGCTTTTTTTGTATATGTCTATTATTATCTGTGCAAGAAATTTTTCAAAATTAGGATTAATAAAAATGTAATATTGGGATGCCTGGATGGATCACTTGGTTAAGTGTCTGCTTTCAGCTCAGGTCATGATCCCGGAGTTCCTAGGATTGACCCCCATGTCAGGCTCCATGTTCACTGGGAGTCTTCTTCTCCCTCTCCCCCTCACCCCACTCATGCTCTTTCTCACACTCTCTGTGCCTCAAATAAATAAACAAAAACTTAAAAAAAATAAAATGTAATATCAAGTATGAGCAAAGATCAACAAATTTTGCTGTCCTGGGTGCTGAACATAAGTATGCAAAGAACAGTGTCAATGGAGTAACTGACAAATTTGTGTGTATATATATACACACACTGGGTGTGTCAGTGGTGTGAGTACTAGTGCATCCAGTTTGTAAAAAGTCAGAGTTGTGATATAATCTAATCTTGATTAATCTTTGGTGTTATTAGTTAAAATTTTTGTTAACATTTGTAGGCTCAGAACATGATGTTCTTTCTAATCTAACTAAATGTTAATTATGCTAAATGCTAAAAACTAATCTAACTAAATGCACTCTTTTAATGTCTGTGAAAACCGTCAAATAATTTCTGTATGTAATCACTTATAAATGTTGATTAATCACTTTACAACACTAACTTAATAGCCTTCACAAACACTCAGTATGGGATGCCACTTGTGTGCCTTTCAAAGGCCATCTTCCCCCAGCCTGTCTCCTGGGCACTACATGCTTGCATAGAGGGTGATGGAGCCCATGCAGTCCCCAGATAGCCCTCAGTCACTGTGTCATTGCCTTTATGTTTGCACATTTGGTGTCTTGTTTAGAAAGTCCTTCCTTGCTCAAGGAGCTTGAAGATTTGCTCCTATGATAAAAGTTTTATAGTTTTGTCTTTCATACTTAAGTCTCTATTCCACCTGGAATTGATTTCGGTGTGTAAGTGATTTAGGAGTTCAATTTATTCCTCAACCCCACAACCACCCATTGATAGCCTAGACTCCTACCAACATTTTTTGAAAAGTCTCTGCTTTCCCCACAGATTTGCAAAATGAGCTTCCCATAAATCAGGTGCCATATTTGCTTTGACTATTTGCAGGCATTCTATTCTGATCATTGTCGACTTGTCTATGCCTAGTAGTGCTGTGATTTAATTACTTTGACTTGACAATAATTCATGATTTCTGCAAAGGAAAGACTATGCAACTCCTTTTTCTTTTTCTTTGTGACTATTATTGACCTTAGCATTTCCAATTATATTTCAGGTTTTGACTTGTCAAGTTCCATGAAATACCCTATTGACATTTTCATTGGAATCGCATTACATCAGTAGCTCAATGTGGGGAGATGTTCAACATCTTTATAATACGGAGTTTCTCTTCCACCACATCTTTAATATCTCCCAAAAGATTTTTGTAATTTTCATCACAATGGGCTTGCATAAAATTTATTGGACTTTTTCCTAGATGTTTTATGTTATCTGTGTGTGTGTGTGTGTGTGTGAGTGTATTTGACTATTACATCTTGAAACTCTGTATACGGAATTCAATTTACCTTAGTATATTGATTTTGCATTCAGAAAGTTGCTAACTCTCTTACTAATTCTAAAAATTTATCTTTTGATTTTTTAAGTTTTCTACATAAAGAATTATATCATCCGTGTTAATAATAAGATTTTTGTTTCTTCATTTCCAATCTTTATACATTTCATTTCACTGTCTACTTCCATGCAGCCTAGTATCACCAGCATAATATTAAGTATAATTGGTGATCATGCATCATGGCTTAAACACCCAGTGGCTTCTAAGACATATATCCTAGATATAATATCTTAAGGTGCATTATGGGAATAAAGAAGGTGATTTCTTTATTTTTAATATTACTCATATATATTATATTCCCTTTTGTCTGTTTTCTACATTGACACACTCTCTCTATATATATATATATATATATTTATTTATTTATTTATTTATTTATTTAAGAGAGAGAGGGAGAAAAAGTGTGCATTTGTGAGAAAGAGAGGGAGAGAAAGCGTGTGCCAGTGTTGGGAGAGGCAAAAAGAGAGGGAGAAGCAGACTCCCCGCTGAGCAGGGAGCCTGATACAGGCTTGATCCCAGGATTCTGTGATCATGACCTGAACTGAAGGCAGATGCTTAATGAACAGAGCCATGCAGGTGCGGTATGTTGACAATATTTTAAAACTTAAAAATAAAATTTTAAACAGAAGTTTGAGTAGAAACTAGCTGATTTAGGGGGATAGAATTAATTTGAAGGTGAATTAGAGAAAAGGCGAGAAGAGTTTAGAGAAAGCAAGAGGGCAAGCTATTTGGGGAACACTGCCTAGATACAGAGAAGGGGAGGAGGGTCCTTCCAAATGAAGGAGTTCAAGGGGGTAGGAGGCAGGGGCTGACCAGTTAATGACATAGCAAACAGAAATGCAAGTGGGGAATTTTAGAGCCACGTGGATTGTGAGGGCTGGAATGTTGGAGATCATAGCTGGACTCTGATTCTTGATGGCATTATCTCCTGTCCCTTCTCCCTCCTTCATGATACCATATCATTGGATATCCCCAAAGGAATCAGGTCATTTCAAAACTCTGGGCTTTGAATGGGCCCTTTCTTTTGTCTGGAATGCCCAAGCCTACATTGCTGAGCCCTCATTGATTTTTTTTGTAGCTCAATGTAGATAGACCCACCCCTCAGAAACCCTCCCTATGTCTATGTCTCTCCCACTTCCACTAAGAAAGATCAAATCCTCCCTCACATTGTTTCCTTTGTGTCTTGTATGTATATCTTTGGTCATATTTGTTCTTGTATTTATGTTCAATGACCCTCTTTCCTTAAAGACTGTGAGTTCCTCAATAACTTAGCATGGCACTGTGTACACAATCATGAAACCCAACTTTTATTGGATTTTTGTTATGTGCCCTGAAATACATATACTAAGCTCTTTTCAAGAATTACTAAATAAGAGGTATCTGGAAATTTCTTTTTAGATTTAGTTTGTCCAAACCCACAGAGCTAGTTAGAGGCAGAGCCCAGGTCTCCTGACACCAATTCCATCAACCCTGCCCTCTTCCAAACACAGGCACCCTATGTAGTTTGATCTATGTGGACTCTTGACACCTGCTGATCTGAGCCCCTTTCTTAGCAGCCATGAGTTTCCAGGCGTTTGGGCCAATACTTTCAGAAGCTGTAATAAGACTCCTTCAGCCTATATAACCAGCAACTCTCAGAATAACTACAGAGAGGACTTTGCCATCCCAGGGGGGCAAAAATTGCCTGTAAGCCAGCATTTCTGTTATTAGCCAAGAAGTAAAATGGTTCAGGAGAGATTTCCTGCAAGCTCATGTACTCTCCAACTACTTTCTTCTCATCTCATCCTCTGAGTCTGTTTGCCAAACTGACAAGGGGGCAGCCCCTCCACTATTGTTCTTCTCCTGTATGTGTGTGTATCTGTGCACATATGTGTGCCTGTGAGTGTATGAACACTTGTGTGTTATTCTTAAGTGTGCATATGTATGTGTGCCTTCTTTTTGCTGGATTAGACAGAGACAAAACCTATTTTCCAGAGGGAAAAACAAATTCATTTCCTTCCCTTCCTCCAAAGACCCCTGGAAATCAAAGAAGAAGTGACTTAGCCACTTGGATCCTGGAAATTGTGAATCCTGTGGTCAGATTTTAGGAAAGAACACATCTGACAGATGTTCTCTCAACAGCACGATGACATATTTGGAGTTGCAATAATTTCAGAATGCCCAGGATGCACAATAAAGGGAAAAGCATTCCATTTGGAATTGGAAGCACTGGTCACTGCTGGAAAGGTTGGGTTTGTTCATTTACTTGTTTGCTTTCATAAATGTGCCAAGTAAAGGGCTAAGCATGTGAGGAGCATTCCCTCAGTTCTTCTGAAACCCAGTGTCTTATTCTGGGAAACAGAAACCTCACTCTATTGTCCCGAGTTAGAAGGAAAAGGGAATTGACCTTTCTCAACTGCTCTAATGTTAGCCATTGTGCTATGGTGATGATGAGTATGCTGAGGAGGATGATGATGATTTCATTTTTGGAGAACTTAATTAAGTGTCAAGTGCAATGCCAAGTGCTTGGCATGAAATATTAACCTTACAGCACCTTCTGGGGCAGACATTCTTATTTGTCACTTTTTTAGACATGAAGGCAGTGAAGTGCAGAAAGGATAAGTAAAGAACTTAACCAGGGTCAAAAATAACAGAGATGGTGTTGAAGACAAGTAATAGGGTTCCTAGAGAAACTGTTAGTAGCTATTTAGTGCTTATAAGAAAATGGTGGCCCAGGTGCTATAATCCCCCCATTATGGACAAGAGGGGAGGGAACGACGTGAAACTCCATCCTATCTACTGTTGGTCTGTCACACCCATGTTCTTGCTTCCTGGTAACACATGTTTCCTCCTGCCTAATTAGAATTCATTGCTGGAAATGACCTCAACCACCTAAAGTCACCCCCAACTTTCCTTTCCAACTTTTATTCCCCTCTGTGCACTTAAGAATGGTCCTTTTCCATTCATTCATTCAATAGAGGACTTTCGAGAACTCGCTGTGGACCAGGCATGGTGCTAGTCCCTGTGATCAGAAATAACCACATCAAATGAAGAGTCTGCCCTAATACATATTACCATGAAGTAACACCCTGGGTGTCAATATTAGAGCAGTCATGTGCCTTCACTCAGCTTGACTCCTTTCTGTCACATTCTGGAAACAGCTCCTCTGTAGACTGCGGCTGACCAATCACCTCTGGGCTTCACCCTGAATACCCAGCCAGGCAAATACACTCTCAGCCTTTCTGGCTGACTTTAGACACACTGTGCTTGGCCCTGAGCTGATGGCTTTTTGTTTGTTTTTCTTAACTCTTTAAATCATAGAATTCTTAAACACATACAAAGGCAGAGAGAAAAATACAATTAATCGATATGTACTCGCCTATCACCCAGCTATTTCAATTATCAACACTTTGTCAATCTCTTTTCATCTTCCTGCCCCCGTACTTCTCCCTTGAGTGCTTTAAATCAAATTCTAGATACAATGTCTTTTTAATCTATAAATAATTTGGTATGCATATCTGATAAGGGATTTAAAAAAAAAAAAACATTACTGCCTTGCCATTATTATCTCTCAGAAAATAAACTCAATATTCTAACAGTAGATGTCCCATTCTCTGTTTTCCTGGTTGATTCAAAAATGCCCTTTCACAGTTTGTGTCTGCAATCATTGCATCACATGAAGTTGTGAGATAATCCAGGAAAGATCCTAGCGATCCTCGAGCCACTCACCTGCAATGGTTCCTTTTTGCAGAATAGAGAACAGTTTCAAGTTTCACATCAGGATCTTGACAATGGATATCGTCACCAAGCTGACTTTTGAAAAAAATGTCAGCATTAAAAAAAAAAAAAAAAAAAGGAAAAAAACACTCATAAAACAACAATAGTGGTTAACTAAGAAAAGCTATTTTTGTTCTTGTTGAATTCATTCAATCTTGTCTATCTTTACTTCTTTTGTAGGAAGAAAAACACTATCTCAAGGATGCTTTGATAGGGGTACCCTAATGCATGCTTGCCTATTTAATTATGGTCACATCCCCGATTTTCCAAAGGGCTCAGCTCTCACCTTGAAGAAACACAGGCCAGCATGAATATGGGCAGGCTGGTCTGGTTTCCTTGAGATCCTATTAGTTCTCCAGCAAATCACTGCCAGGACCCTTGCACTCACAGGGGTGCATGTATAACTTTAGAGGACACTGTTTGTTATACCCATGGTAAACAAATCTTTGAGGATCACCCTTAAGGTGAGTCAGGCTGTGAATCATTGTCTTCACGCCACTCTCCCGGTGGGGCAGATGGCCTCTCCAGACCCAGGGCAACAGGTGTCACACATTCATAAAACTGCTAGTGTGCAGAATGGATTGCCTGGGGATGTCACCAAGGTATATATTGCTCAGTAAATGATCTCATTTGCAATTACTTTTTGGAACAGTCAAACAGAAATTAGTGGGCTTTATTTTGTATTCCCAATATTCACAGCTATCTTTTAAAAGAGATGAGACCTGCTCTCAGGGTCCCAACAGTTGTATGCATGTGTTGGGGAGGGGAAAACTTGGCTATATGTATGTACATGGAGAGGATAAAGGAAAGGAGACTTTTTAAGCACCCCCTGTGTACCGAGAACATGATATAAACTGCATATGCATCCCACTTTATATCCAATTAGATTTATGAAACAAGATAGATCTCTCCACTTTTGCCATAAGGAAACAGTGTTCTCAAAGTTTCTCAGCTGATGAGTGCATGTCAGGTCAAACTGGAGCCCAGAGTTCATGCTCTTTCATCCTTGGAACAGCCTCTTAGGGTATCTGCTGTGCTGTGCACTGTGAAGGTCATGGGAACGTATCACGGAAACTTTCAAAGGAGCTTGGATTTTGTCCTTAAGGGTATATTAAGAGATGGCATAAAGATTGCTTTAAGTACCAGAAACCTCTTCATCATCACACTACTTATTCATGCATAGCATTTACCAGTAGTGGAAAAAAATTTGTTTACTTGCTTATTCGATTTTTATATTAATGAATTTGATTTTAGTTTTATCTTCCCCTCTAGAATGAAGGAGGCAGCGTGTCTGTTTGATTCTCCATAGAGGCTAGTATCTGGAACATAATAGGTACTAAATATATATTGATTGCATGGACAAATGAACACTTTGAGAGAATAAACAAGATAAAGTGAAAGGTCTGTGCCTGGGATTCAGCTGGTGCTTAAAAAAATGGGGTTCCTTTTATGAGATGAGTAAGGGAACATGTTTGCCTGTATAAAACTGGGCCCCGAGCTCCCTTTCCAGACTCATCTCCTACTGTTGCCCTACAAATGTTCTTTCCTCCACTCACACAGGTCTTCACCTCTCGCACGGCTGACACCAGTTCCCACACCAGAATCCTCTCCTTCCTCTACCGTTCTCCCATCTCAGCTCCTCTCTCTCCTGGTCTCCTGTGAGAATCGTTTGGTCTTCTGAGAGGCCATGGAAGTTCCTAATGAGAAACCACAGTTGAGAACCACCCATGTGCATGCTGTCTGGGCAGCTCACGGAGCATCCGGCTGGAGGGATTTGAGACACAGGCAGCTATTGTTAAGGGCAATTTGCAATTCTGATCCAATGATGCTGTATCTCAAGGCCTGGATTACCTCGACTTCTTCCTCCCTGCCAGTCCTGCTGGACACCTTCCTGTTCTGAAATCCTGTGTCCCCTCAATTTTTCCATACTTCACTTGACACTGGTTATATTTCATCTTGATTTCATAAGTTCCTTTTCATGTCAGTTCTTTTGTTTATTTATTCAGATCCCCAGAAGGAGGGCATTTGCAAAAATACAAAGCTTCACAGACAGTTGAGAGCGTCTTTTGACGTGCTCACTCAGATTGGCTGCAAGTCCAAGTCTTTTTCTTGCTGAGTGACAAGGAAAGTTGTCCAGGAATGCCATGACCCCAAGTTCTCCCCACCCAACCCAGCCTCACTAAAGAGTAGGAGCATGTGGGAGGGAAGCAATAAAGTGAGCTCAACTAACACAATTTCTTGCCTTCCCAGGGAGCTGTCTCTGTCCCCCTTCTTCCTGTCGTTCTTCACACCTAGTGGATTCATCCAATAAATGTTTCTTAAACACTTACTTATGTGAGCCCAAAGACTGAACAAACTCCTCTATAGCAGTCTTGACCTCAGAGAAGTCCTAGCGTCTTCTCTACTACATATTAGTGAGTCAGGAGCAAATCGAGATGCATTCCTGACTCTCCTTCATCCTCATCCCATTTGCTTTTTGTTCAAGAAAAAGCATGAGATTAGGGGAAATTAGAAGGGAGAGAGCGATGCCATGGGAGCTGCCTATAGTCTTTCCTTGTTTTTTTTTCTACAAACAAAAAACTGTTAAAAATAAAAAATCAACTTTAACAATTCAACAGATCTGTGTTTTAGTCATTTAATATGTCCCAAGTGCTGTGATAATATGCATTTTTAGATTCCAGATGTAGTTTTTTTTTCTAAGTAAGCAAGCAATTGTTGAGGATTTCCAATGTGTCAGGAATCATACTTAATACTAGGCATATACATGTAATGGGAAAAAGCCAGTTCAGAGACATGGGTGTACTCAAAGAACAAGCTTATGAATATCTACATGGTATAAATGAGCCACAAGAAAGAACTGACAGGAAAAGGAACAGTAGAGTCGGAGAAAAGGCCCAGATAAAATAAGCAGCATAGTATAAATCCTTGTGCAGAGAAGACTGACTAGATTCAAATCCTGGCACTATCACTTACTTGCCAAGTAAATGTTGAAAATTATGTGATGCTTCTGTTCTTTAGTTCTCTCTTCTAGAAAATGGGATAATAATGCTTACCTCATAATGTTAGAGGCTTAGATAAATTTTGTTAAAGAAAAAAATATTCTGACACTGTCGAAATGATAAAGACTTTTTTAGGACCATTGCAATAGATGTCAAGGCTATTGTTGTAGAGCAACGAGATCTGGCTCAACCCTGAATACAGCAAAGACAGTGGACATTGGCATTCACTTAGAGGAATGAGAAGGTCAGTGGATAGACTTTTTTTTTTTTTTTTAATAAAAAGGAGACAGAGTAGGAGGATTCTTCCTGCACCAACTTAACAAAGCTCCTTTAGAAGACAGGCCAATGTGATCAGATTCCAAGTGTAGGAGATGAGAAATTTGATCAGACATTGAGTCATCATACAGTAGTTGGTGGAAGGGATTCTAACCAAACTGGCTTAGTAAGATTCCTGCTAAAACTGGGCTGTACGGGCCCTTCAAGGACAAGGGCCAGGGTTGGGGTCTCATCAAGAAGAAGGCTCAGAAGAGACTGACTAAAATTAGACTAGGAAAGAGTCTTTGTCAATTGATACATATGGAGTAGTTATATGGATACCTGGCTGTCTTGGTTTGCTCAGGCTATGCTAACAAAGCACAAGAGCCTGGCAAATCTAAGCAACAGGTATTTTATTTCTCCAGTTCTGGGAGATGAGAAGTCCAAGATCAAGGTGCCAGAACATTCAGTTCCTGGTGAGGGCCTGCTTCCTGGCTTGCAGACAGCTGTCTTGGCACTGGGTGTTCCCACGGCCATCCCTTGTGAGCACCACATGGAGACAGGTATCTCCCTGTCTTCCTCTTCTAAGGAAAGTACTAATCACTTTGTGGGAACTTCACTCTCGTGACTTCATCTCAACCTAAGTCTCTCCCAAAGTTGCCTCTTCCACATAGGGGGTTAGGGCTTCAACATATGAATTTGGGGACACACACTGAACCCATAACAATGATACACACTAGATACCCAATACTGATGCCATTGAATCCCCACACATTCCATATTTTCCCATGATATTTTCAAGGATCGAAAGAATGAAAACTATGTTAGTTTTTAAATACAAGCACCTGGGTGGCCCAGTTGGTTAAGCATCTAACTATTGATTTCGGCTCAGGTCATGATGTCAAGGTCATGAGATTGAGCCCTGCATCAGAGTTCATGCCCAGTGGGGAGTCTGCTTGAGATTCTCCTTCTCTGTCTCCCTACTTCCCACATTCTCCCTTTCTAATAAATAAATAAATCTTCAAATAAAATTAAAAAAAAAACACATACTTTAAATATGTTGTTACTTTTCTTTTTTCATTTAAAGATTTATAGATTTTTTAAGATTTTATTTATTTATTTGACAGAGAGAGACATAGAGAGAGAGGGGACATGAACAGGAGAGTGAGAGGGGGAGAAGCAGGCTTCCAGCCAATCAGGGAGCCTGTCGTGGGGCTCAATCCCAGGACCCTGGGATTGTGACCTGAGCCAAACACAGACGTTTAATGACTGAGCCACCCAGGTGTCCTTATCTATTTATTTGAGAGAGAAAGAGAGTGTGGGGGGAGGAGGAAAGGGAGAGGGAGAGAGAGAATCCCAAGCAGATTCCCCACTAAGCCAAAATCAAGAGTCAGATGCTTAACCAACTGAGCCACCCAGGCACACTATTATTTTTTCTAGCTAAGACGAAATTATTACTATTATTTTTTACATAGGTGAGTTTAATATAAAAAATTTTGTACCTGCTATTTTTGCTTAGTTATAAACAAAGAATTTTTCTATGATACACTAAACATTTTGTAAATGTATAAGCAGAATATGGAGTAAACTTACTTAATAAACAATATTTAGGTCATTTCCTACTTTTCCCTAAAGTCATTATTATCTCATATGATAATGCCTGTTCTTTAGTTAAGATTGTTTCCTTACAAAATATTATGAGAACAAGAGATCAAAATCAAATCATATCACTGGCCTATCAGAAATGGTGAAGTCTTCACTGTGAATAGTTGTAAGCCAAGTAGACACCTTCCTTGTCTCTCCACTGGGTCCAGAGAAAACAACTTCCTTCTCCAAGTCTCATTTTGCTCCTCTATAAATGGACAAAAACTGCCATCTGCACCAAGTTGGTGCAAATATTAAATGATGTATCATATTAAAAAAAAAAAAAACTAGAAATGTGCACAAGGCAAGCAAATGACATAATATCCAATTTTACTGCAATAGCCTAGGTAAAACCTTTATAACATATCTTCACAAGTTTCCTAGGACTTCCTCCTTTTCAGCCAGAAGTTCTTGGAGGGGTGCAGGCTGTGTTCAGAGCCCTTGGAAGGCAGGATGCTTTTATCTCTTCAAGCTCACCAACATTCACAGGTGAGAAGTAGAAGTTGGTTTTTTTGTTTGGTTGTTTGGTTTGGGTTTTTTTTTTTTTTTATTTTTTTTTTTTCCCCTCTGATGAACAGGGAGTGGTCTGACAGTTGAAGCTCCTGTGATAATTTCATTACTCTGGTTTCTGGGAAAATTAGTTCTTAATTACAGAAAAATCTAATGTCAAATATTCAAAACAGAAAAGGTAAACCAATAGTAAAAGCATGAGCACTTCATAGTAACTTTGAAGAGATAGAAGTATGAGTTGTTTTGTTGCAAATTCAGAGAAGAAACATGCTTAGTCACCACCTTTCACAGACTTCTGTTCTAACCTCCTCTGTAGTTTCAATCTAGTACATATGCTAGCTCTGAGATATCCTTACAAGCTTCCACTCGTTCACTCATGTTAGGTCTGGCCAGTGTAGATTATTTGTCTAATTTGTAATTATTATAAAATCCTGTTTCATAGTACTCATTGAAGTTCTGACTCCCTGACTGAACTTTTTTTTTTCCTTATTGTCTAATGATAGTCACCATACAGTACACCATTAGTTTTTGATGTAGTGTTCCAAGATTCATTGTTTACGCGTAACATCCAGTGCTCCATGCAATGCGTGCCCTCCTTAATAACACAACCAATCTTACCCATCCCCCGAGCCCCCTCCCCTCCAAAACTGTCAGTTGGTTTCTCAGAGTCCACAATCTCTTATGGTCTATCCCCCCATCCTATTCCCCCTCTTCACTTTTCTTTTCCTTCTCCTAATGTCCTCCGTATCATTCCTCATGTTCCACAAGTAAGTGAAATCATATGATAATTGTCTTTCTCTGTTGGACTTATTTCACTCAGCATAATCTCCTCCAGTCCCATCCATGTTGATACAGAAGTTGGGTATTCATCCTTTCTGATGGCTGAGTAATAGTCCGTTGTATATATGAACCACATCTTCTTTATCCATTCATCTGTTGATAGGTATCTCAACTCTTTCTACAGTTTGGCTATTGTGGACATTGTTGCTTTGAACATTGGGATACATACGGTCTTCTTTTCACTACATCTGTATCTTTGGAGTAAATACCCAGTAGTGCAATTGTCAGGTCTTAGGGTAGCTCTATTTTTAATTTCTTAAGGAATTGTCACACTGTTTTCCAAAGTGGCTGCACCAACTTGCATTCCCATCAACAGTGTAAGAGGGTTCCCTTTTCTCCACATTATCTCCAGCATTTGTTTTTTCTTGCCTTGTTAATTTTTGCCGTTCTAACTGGTGTAAGGTGGTATCTCAATATGGTTTTGATTTGAATTTCACTGATGGCTAATGATGATGAGCATTTATTAATGCTTGTGTGCACCAGCATTTGGTGTTTGCATAGCCTAATTCTGACTCAAAGACTAGCCCTTCAATATCTGATATAGTCAATGCCTATCCCCCGCCATCTCCCTGATCTTTCCTCAGTGACCAAGCTATGAGAACATATTTGTGGCTGACCACAATGAACACATGCCTTAGAGCTTACAAGAAGTGCTCAGCTGTGGTTTTCCTGATCTGAATCAGAGGGTCAACTTTCAGGACCTACTCTTTCCTTGTGAAATGACCTAAATAAAGACCCCAGGGACATAACAAGAGAGGCCTAGTGGAAAATGGGCAAGAACCTACAGCTGTAGCTCATATAGCTATAGAGATGATTCTTTCTTCCAGTGGGTTGTATGCAGAAGAAAATCAGTAGTCAGGAGTTCTAAGACAAAGTACTTGCCTGCCACTACCCTGAGACATGTGCTCATTTCACCTTTCTGAGTCTTGAGCTTTCTATCTTTGAAGGTTAGCTAAACATATTTAGTCTGTGATGCTGTGAAAATGATCACCTTTTATGAATAATAAAATTCCACATAAACATATGTTATATTATAAATATAAGATGATATACGTGCATATCAAGGTTCAATCAGAGAAGCAGAACTTTTGTGAGCCTTCTGGAATTATAGTTTTATAATAACTAGACTTTAGACAAATGATTTTCCCTAACCAGCCCAGACATGAATGAGTGAGTCAGAGCTTTCTGGGGAAGCTCTTGCTAGGACACCCAGCACTGGACTGGGCTGTGAAGGAGGCTGGCATAGATGTCTGCACAAGACATTACTGCTTCATACATCTACTTCCATGAATGTGCAGCAGAATATCTAGTGGTAGACAGGAGTCACAATGGCCAGCAGAATGGGAGAATAGCAAGCAGAACTGGTGATCCATAGAATAGGCCTTGACTCTAACTTCTTACGTGCAAAGAAAAAGGCCTATGATGATCCTCTCAGTGGGTACCACTGCTGTGTGCAACATACACTTTAACAGTAACCTACAAGTAATCTCCTGCAGTGACCCCTCTAGCCACAGGACAAACTCTCAGTTCTTTAACGCAGTATTCATAATCTTTCTGAGTTCTATAGGATTTGGTACTTTTTCAGCCTTATCTGCTAATGAGTCCCTGCTCACCTTACTTTCTGCAAGCAATGAAATATTTGCTGTTCTCCCAGTACATTATGAGTTTTCATCTCTGTACATTCCATTTGTCCACAAAGCATTCCAGCCTGCATCTGCTTAGTGGCTTACTTGCCCTTCCATTCCCTCAAATACAACAGTCTTAAAAAGTTAAGATGCATTTAGATCAAGGGAATTTAGCTACTCCAGGGCAGGCAGAGGAGAACTGTCCTCACCCAAAGCCAATGTATTCACTGGTATTTGGGGCTTAGAGACTTTTTCTGAATAATATAGGGCAAGAATCCAAAGCACATATCTTATGCATTCAGTCGATTTATATAGAAATAGAGGAGCCTGGTAGGGGGAAAATTATCAGAACTCTGCTCACTTCCTTTTGAAGTTCAAAGTAATAAAAAGTGTGATAGACTAGAGTGTCCCTGACCCAAGTCACAGAAAGAACAAGGAGCACCCCCCCACCACCACTACCAATGAGAAGAGGCAGAGGGCAGACTATGAGGCTGGGACACCTGTGGGAGCTTGCTCTCTCTCCAATGTGCCTAGGTATGAAAAGCTGTCCAGATCACAACTGTGGTACTGCAAGTATGTATCTTTGAAGAAAATGGTTAGATTATATAAATCTAAAATTTTATCTTATCAAAGATGTACCTAATGACCTAAGCAGAATAACTAAACAGGACACAGTGAGAAGATGTGTTTCCCTCAACTCAAGGACTTGCCATGGCCTGCAAGAGGCAGGAGCAGAAAGGAAGGGATTTGGGGTACCAGGTGTCAACACCAAGCTGCAAAAAGGAGGCCCTGGCACCAAAAGCAGAAGGAGGGACTGTCCATAGGGTTAGTAGCTGCAAATATGAACATCAGAGTAATCAGAGTATAGGAGCCAATTCTTTTTTTACTTTAGTTTATTATTTTTATTTTCAGCATGACAGTATTCATTATTTTTGCACCACACCCAGTGCTCCATGCAGTCCATGCCCTCTATAATACCCACCACCTGGTACCCTGACCTCCCACCCTCCTGCCCCTTCAAAACCCTCAGATTGTTTTTCAGAGTCCATAGTCTCTCATGGTTCACCTCCCCTTCCAATTTTCCACAACTCCCTTCTCCTCTCCATCTCCCCATGTCCTAGGAGCCAATTCTAATGGCAACTTTCAGTAAGAACACAGAACCCTAACCAGCTGCAAAACAATTTTAAGAGGAATCCTACGAATTTGAAGAAGTGAAATGCTGAATTTCTGCTGGGTAAATAGAACTTTAAGCCATTCTAATTTGCAACTTTATTGTGCTATCCCATGCTGATGGGGTTTTGGTGATTGGGTTATACAGCAGATAAATAATAATAAAACCATGGAAAAACAGAGAGAGGGAGGGGACAGGGAAAGTAACATCTTCTGAGAGTTATGCACTAGGTGGAGCCCGTGTTTACCCTCAGGTTACCCCATTCCAGTGTTCATTAGATCTTCATAACACTTCTGCAAGGGAGGCATATTATCCATGTCTTACTAAAGAACATGCATTTCAGAGAGGCCAGTCCAAGAAGATGCAAGTGACAGTGTTAATTCTCCACAAACCCAAACCATTGTGCTTGTAGGAGAGATCTTCCTAGGGAGACAAACCTTAAGAGTCTCTTAATCTCACAAAACAAATTGAGGGTTGCTGGGGGAAGGGGCTGTGTGGAGAGAGTGGTTAGGTTAGGGACATTGGGGAATGAGTGCTGTGAAGTGTGTAAGCCTGACAATTCACAAACCTGTACTCCTGGAGCAAATAATACATTGTATGTTAATTAAATAATTAATAGTAAAAACGAAACTAAGAAGAAGAAAAAAATAATTTTTAAAAGAAAATAATAATCATTAAAAAGAGAGAGAGAGAGAGATCTTCCCAATCACTTAGATATCTGCCCAAATTAAAGACAGAAGGGATGGCTGACTGGTTCAACTTGTGGAGCATGTTGACTTTTGATCTCAGGGTTGTGAGTTCAGGCTCCAAACTGGGTACAGAACTTACTTAAAATAACAACAACAAAACTGGCAGATGACCATACAATGTTCAGTCAGTTTGGGACATTGGTAAACACAATATTTCTTCTAGGAGTATATCACCAAATATCATTATGTTTGGATGTTAGCAAATTTTGCTTCCTTTCTTCCAGACCTCTCCAACCATAACAGATTGCCAGAATTAGAAGGAGAGAATGAGCTCTTAGTCAGTCCATAATTACAGACCAAATGTCCCCTTTTTGATGTGAAGAAGTATTTTCTCATTAGAAAATTATTTTGTGTGACAATTATACCAATCTGGATTTATAGGGAAAATGCTATATTTATAGGGGAGATATATATATATGTGTGTGTGTGTGTATACACATATATATATATTATATATATATATATATTTCTAAGGAACAATATATATATATCGATCTACAATTCTATTATATATTTATACGTATATAGTGTCCTCCCCCAAAATTCAGTTATACACATATATACACACATAGATATCTATCCATCTATCATCTATCTATATATCTATGTGTATACACACAAAATTATATATTTGTAATAATACATAATTAACCCATCTACAATTTCATATGTAACTATTATATATATATAACATATGGTTTAATTATATAATTATACAATATATAATGTATATAGAGTTAATTGGCAAATTAGATGGTGAAGAATGGAAACTAAAATAAAAGTTTAGGAAAGAGTATGTTTTGTTTATCCAGATATTTTATCATTCGCCTTATGTAGTGTTACCTCATCTTGTGTTCACCACATCCTTAGAAAAATAAATATTTCTATCCAATTTTAAAGATGAAGAAAGACACTCAGACAAATTAATTTACTTTCTAAGTATGTGGCACAGATAAATAACATAATCTATTATTAACTCTAAATCTGAACATTTTTATTAATTAAAAGAAACCATGCACCTAATTTTAAAACTGGCTTAATAAACTGCCCATCCCCTGAAGTTAAGAGATGGTGTCCATTTGATAACATGTTCATATCCAATACTCAGAAAAATGCTTAGTACATAGGAGATAACCAATATATTTGTTGATGACGTAATCCCTGAGTGGAGGCTCCATTTGAACTATGGCACTGTTCTAGAAACATCCCTAATGCTCTGAACTCTATTTACAGAGATAAAACCTGGAATAGAATGCATAAAGCTAGTTCCTAAACTCAGCTTGGGTCTGCATGACCTAAAACGCGGGCAGTCCTTCCTCTAAAAGATAAAACCAGAACATACAGCTCTGATAATATGGTGTGTTTGCATGAACTCTTGCACTTAAAAATATATTACTGTTAGGTAGCTGGTGTCGATATTTAGTCTATAAGGTTTAAGTATGCAATAAATCTTTGGAATCCTCTCCCAAAAGGAGGACATTCCAAATTTTTTTTCTAAAAAACATCCAGAATGTCCCATCTGTAAATCTGTGTGCAGACTGTTTTCTGATATAGCAAAGATGCAAATATGACTTTACCTCCTCTATTTAGTCTCATCCCTCCAATTTAGATACACACACGCACACACATACGCATGCACACACATGCACACACACACAGAGCTCCAGGCCTTAAGAGAAATATAGAAAAAGTAGCAGTTGTATCCAGATTTATTTTAGTGCTTAAAGCCTTAGAAAAAGTTAGAAAAAGTAGAAGAAGCAAGCATAATGATTAGCAGCACTATAAGATAATCAGTCACTGACTACAAGATTTTGTAGGTATAGGTCATGTCAGATTTAAGATGAGTGAAGGGCGTATGAATGTTAGAGGATCCCAGAAATGTAACAAAGGCAGAGAAATATACTACATATCCAAGTCAAACCACTCTGCCTTGCAAACAGTGGACAGTAGCTTGAGCTGACTTTCACAGAAATGGGAAATATATGATAAGGATGGAAGGACACGTGTCTACTGGGTGCTCCGTGAGGCAGATGCTGGGATGGAGTTAGGAGTACAGCAATTTATTAGGGGATAAGGTCTGTGAAGGTAAAAAAGGAGTGAGAAGAGGATTGAACAGGGAAAGCTTTCAGATGGAGGAGGACCATCTGACAGGGTGGCATGTGACAATGTAGGGGGAGGAAAAAGAATGAACAGGGAGAGTCTCAGAGTGATACAGATCTGAAAGTCTCAGCCAATTCAATGGGAATCTGGAGTTAGTATTTCCCCTTTGCGGAGTCCTGGGTTGTAAAGAAATGGCCTGGCTCTAGTACATCCATGACACTCAGTCATTGGCTAAGAGATGGTCAGAAGACCATGGCATGAGCAACCTCCTTATTGTGATTGGTCTTAGTCTGCAACTGATCCCCATCACTCCCACCCCATTGCCCATTCTAAACTCCCTATAGCCCTTCAGATACCACATCAATAGGTCTCAGTGGCTGTACTAGGCAGGGCTCTCCAGAGAATTAAAACTAATAGGTGCTGGATCTAGAGAGATCTCTCTGTCTCACTGTGAGTCATATCATTTATCTATCTATCTATCTATAATCTATCTATCATCTATCACCATCTATCAAAAGAAATTTCTTTGAAGAAATCAGTTGACACAATTCTCATTAACTTACATGTTTGCAGGGCTTTGTGTAAGTCTGGACTGTTTGGGGCATGATGACAAATTGGAAACTTAGGCATGAGTTGCTGTTGCAGTCTTGAAGCAGAATTTCTTCTTCCCCAGAGGAACCTCACTATTTGCTCTTAAGCCCTCCAACTATTGAATGAGGCCATCACCATTATCAACAGTAGTCTTACTTACTTAAAGTGAGCTAGATGCAGATGTTAACCACATCTATCCCATGCCTTTGAAGCAATACCTAGATCAATGTTTAAGTAACTGATTATAAAACCTTAGTTGAGTTGTCACATAAAGCAGCAATGGCCACGGTCGCCAAACTGTGGAAAGAACCAAGATGCCCTTCAACTGACGAATGGATAAGGAAGATGTGGTCCATATACATTATGGAGTATTATGCCTCCATCAGAAAGGATGAATACCCAACTTTTGTAGCAACATGGACGGGACTGGAAGAGATTATACTGAGTGAAATAAGTCAAGCAGAGAGAGTCAATTATCATATGGTTTCACTTATTTGTGGAGCATAGCAAATAGCATGGAGGACATGGGGAGTTAGAGAGGAAGAGGGAGTTGGGTGAAATTGGAAGGGGAGGTGAACCATGAGAGACTATGGACTCTGAAAAACAATCTGAGGGGTTTGAAGTGGCGGTGGGGGGTGGGAGGTTGGGGTACCAGGTGGTGGGTATTAGAGAGGGCACCGATTGCATGGAGCACTGGGTGTGGTACAAAAATAATGAATATTGTTATGCTGAAAATAAATAAAAAATAAATTAAAAAAAAAGTTAACCATCACAGAGGTTTACATGTGAATGTGACCCAGAATCCACTTCCTAGGTGCCTGAGCTCTGGAAACCACTCCCTTCTCTGACTAGGGTTGCTGGAACTGCACAGTCATAGCTAATAGGGACTACTGAAATTCCACATGTGGTTCACCTGAGGTGAACAGGTCTATACCTGTATCCCTACTCCATTGTGCAAAGATAGCCATAGGAAGTACAGCTAGTTAGGATCAATTACTCTTGCCTCTATGGTAATTCTTCTCTCATACAGGATCCCAGGCAAAGTGCTTGGGCAGCAGCTAAATCACGTTGTTCAATGGGACCCTTGCTGTGTCCTCTAGAAAGAGAGTCCTCCCTCTTCTGGGGACAAAACCTTTCAACCTACTAAGTCAAGAGTTGCAAGAATAAGAAATACAAATTTTCCCCTTTGGTCACTGAGAACAAAGGAAAGTGAGGCCATTCTTGCTTCCACTCTTTGATCCCCCAGACTGGGTATTCTTACTATTGGGGATACAGCTATGATGAGTTCTCTGAGCCAGCATACACATTACAGTAGCTGAAATAGGATTTTCTGTCACTCAACCTTTCTCCAGAGTCTGTGTCTTTAACCGCTGTGCTGTAATAACTCTAAACAGACACATAAAAAATGTATTGAATTATTTTCTTAGATTTTCATTTTCAAATTATCAAATAGAGAAACACTTTAACACAGTTGGTCCAGGGTTCCATTCCTAGTCCTGTGTTAACGGGAAAATATATAGGAAAAATGTTATGGTAATGCTCCAGCTCATCTGTCCCCAACATGAGAGGGGGCAATTTTTTTAAAAGATTTTATTTATTTATTTGACAGATAGAGATCACAAGTAGGCAGAGAGGCAGGCAAGCAGAGAGAGAGGAGGAAGCAGACTCCCTGCTGAGCAGAGAGTTTGATGTGGGGCTGGATCGCAGGACCCTGGGATCACGACTGGAGCCTAAGGCAGAGGTTTTAACCCACTGAGCCACCCAGGCCCCCTAAGAGGGGGCAATTCTTAAACACAGGAAATAATAGTGGATTGTGGGCCGGGCAGTTTACCCAAAGCACTGTGGCCACACAATTACATGTTAAGGTCAGGTGCTATCTTAGGCATTATTTCCTTGTCCTTCTAGCAGCTGTGGAGACATGTCACCACCTAGGGTTCCCTTCAAGATGGAATCTGGGGCAAGGAGGCAAGTTAGTGGCAGCCTCCATTGGCTACACCTTTGGAATGGGCTGCAGTGCTTGAATCTGAGGTTACACCCCCTGGGGCTGCTCTGAGTCAATGGCTACACTTCCCAGGGCTAATGGTGAATGGCCAATCTGCACAATGCAGGACCCTTGCTCTGAGGCTCCCAGTTCTTGACTGAGACTCTCTCAGAGCTGCAGTGACATCTGAGGCCTTGCAAGAGCCAGACCTACACTAAAGTTGGCAGACTTTTCCCACCTACTCATGCGTTCTTCCTTTTTTCCTTCACAGAAGACCTCCCTGACTCATTTCTTCTAACTCCTTCTTGGTCATGAGCTTCTCAGAGGACTTCCCAGAGGACAGTCCTGACTAGTGTTGGATGTGGGAAGGTTAAATAGTAACAACGCCTTGGTCTCAGAGGTAGAGGTGGATCTTGACAAGTGCGGGGACACTGAGAGACCCCACCCAGACCCACCTTCATTGATGTCTGTATGGCTGAGAGTGTTGCCAACATACAGTCTCCAGTTCTCAGTAACTTAATTTCATATGGTGGTCTTGGGAAAACCTCTGAATTCCTTAGGACTTAACATCTCTACTTGTAAAATGAGTGTCTTGGAAACCCTTTCGATGTCAAATCTTCTCATCCCCCTCCTTCTCTATCAAATGTATCAATCATCTCTGAATTGATACTCAGTAAAACGTCAATCAGATAGAGCAAACAGAAGGAAACTAATCCCCAATACCAGGTCTCTACCACCCAAATCCTAATTATATGAGATGTTCTTAGTTCAGAGATGAGCCCAGGGAACAATTTTCCACATTTACTCCATTAGTATCTACAGCCTGGTTATTATTGGTGTGATGCTTAGTCACCCTGAAGCCAATGAAAGTCTTGGCCTTCCACAAAGACCCCCTGGTTAGGGTCACTGGGATCTTCTTCTCAAATCCAGGAAGAATATGATGCATCACAGAAATATTTGTAACCACAAAAGGAAAGAGAGAGGAAAAAGTTTACCAGCACACTCATTCCTTGCGGCATGATAATCTTTTCATTGGTTTAGGATTTATTCACCCTAGATAAATAATTTTCTAACTGTGGGATAGCTGGAGAAAGTGTGAGATGAGACGGGGGTTGGGGGATGGGTAGAATCAGTGCATTAAACTCTCACTTACGCCTGGTTCAAGTTCACAAACTTAGTTATTTTCTTACTTATTTTCTTTGCTTATTCTTTGGGTTATTTGTGAAGAAAATTCCTTTCGGAAAGAATTTTTGGGGTTAAAAAATTTGAAAGCCCCTGCCCTAGAGAACATTGCCACAGATATATTCCTCATGACAGACTCATGTAGTAGTTATTAATATTATCCATTGTTACTAACAAAGGTCTGCAAACCTCAGAGTGATGAAAAAACTTGCTCACTAATAAGTCACTGAGCAGGGACTCAAAGGTAAGATGTCTGATCATAAATACACTTATTCTTTCCATTACATCTCAGAGACTTTGAAATTTTATGTTAGCAGAAAATTCTAGACTTGTAGAATATCATATTTCCCAACTTTATTCAAGATTAATTCAGCATATTTTAAATACATTCCTTCTCCAATAACATAACTACCATTTTAATACAATTGCTATGTGTCAGGCAAAATCCTCTGCTCATTTATAAACATAAATACTACATAAATGAGCTTACTGAGTTTTATTTAATCCACCACCAAAAGGTATTAAGTGCCACTATTAGTCCTTTTTTATAGATGAGGAAACTGAGGCATAACTGGTCTAAGGTCACATAGCTAGTTAGAGACTGGTCCAGAAGTTGTTCTTAAGCAATCCAACTAGTCAGGCCACTACTACATGGGGTATAGTTGAGTTTAGGTTCTGGGAATTCTGAGGTGAATCAGACATTGTCCCTGTACTTATCTAGCTCACCTGCAGGTACATGGCCTCTAAAATAAGGTTTAGTATGGAAGTAACTGCACTATCACAATAAACATTGGTCTGAAAATCAGTGAGTTTTGAAGCAAAAGTTTATTCAGGATTAGTTTTACCTAAGGTTAAAGTTCTTAAGTAACTACATAAGATGGTAGTATTTCTTAAGTTTTTAAGGAGATAATCCATACGTTGGGGCATCTGGGTGACTCAGATGGTTAAGCATCTGCCTTTGGCTCAGGTCACAATACCAGGTCCTGGGATTGAGCCCCTCGCCAGGTCCATGCCCAGTGGGGTGTCTGCTTCTTCCACTCTCTCTGCACTTCCCCCTGCTTGTGCTCTCTCCCTCTCTCAAATGAATAAATAAAATCAAAGAAGAAGGAGGAGGAGGAGGAGGAGGAGGAAAAGGAGAAGAAGAAGGAGAAAATCCATAGCAGCTTCAGGAATGATTATTAAGAAAATCTCAGAGAATATATCCTGTGGTAGAGGCAATGCATAAATCATGGTATACATAAGGCAGAAGAATATTATACTGGAAAACTAGCTCTTATATGTGATGGGGGACTACACACTAAAGCCTCTCTGAGAACTTAAGGGAAGGTATCTAAATATTGAAGGAAGAGATGAATTATCCTGGTAGGTCCATACTTTATGAATGCATGCACATTGTCTACCAAATGTTCACAGTTGCTGAGAGCATAAAATCCAACTCTTATCTCTATTCCTCTGCTGTTAATGATGCACAAGACCAGAATCTGTTTAGCAAAACTTTGGAAGATGACATATTTTTCGCATTCCAACTTCCATGCTTGTTTTAAATAGTTGCCTGGTAGGACAGCAGTATGTGGGTTTTGCTTTAAAGCATGCTTAATATAAAATTAAAATCACGATTTAAAAAAGAAAAACAAATTGGACAGATGTTGCAAATGGAAACTATTGGAGGTGAGTCATGGCCAAGCCGTTAGTGGTAGAATGTTTCTTACAGTTGAAACTGTCAAAACGGGCTTCCAGTGCACACAAAGTAAAATGCAACCCTCCAGAGTAAAATGTTCATCATCATAAAATCTAATCTCTCTAATTTTAGTCTTCAAAACCTGTGCTGCCTGATCATATAGCACCAAGGTAGAAGCAAGAAGGAAGTAGCAGGTTAAATATTCACTCTATTTGGTCTGGATGGCGTCTTCTCTTTTGCCTAACCAGCATCTGAACATTGATGAGAATATGGAGTCAAGATGAATTACTGGTTATTTGGAGAGGGTAGGCAAAGAGAGATGACAACAAGAAGAGAGGCAAAGATAGGGACCAGCACTGAAGGTATATAAACCTTCATGTTGGTACTTTTCTAAGCCTTCATTTTTGTTTGTCTGTTTGAATCTGTAAATCTTGAATATAATGATAATTATCTCCTGGAGTTATTATAAGGAAAAAGAAAACATTTCTACCAAAATTGATTTATAAACTACAAAGCACAATGAAATTATTGATCGTGCTGTGTCCTTTTTTTTTTTTTAAGATTTTTACTTATTTATTTACTTATTTATTTATTGGGGAAGAGAGAGAGCAAGAGAGAGAGAAAGAATGCAGGGGAAGTGGAGGGAGAGGGAGAGAGAGACTCTCAGGAAGACTCCCTGCTGAGTGTGGAGCCCAGTGTGGTACTCCATCTTAAAAATTTAACTGACTGAGTCCCCCAGGCACCTCTATTTTGTTTGTGATTATAAGACAAAATAGCCTACAAACCAAACAAAATGGAGCAAAAGGAAGGAAAATTATGAAATTTGATTTGGGGAGTCTGGATTCTAGTCTGAATCTACCCCTCAGGGGAATACAGTGAGTCAATACATGTTAACTATCGGGAAACTTGCCTGGCCATAATAACGTCAGCAAAGGTTAGTGAGAGTTGGCAAGCCGTTCAACTTCTATGAAGTTTTATTCCTTGTCTACAAAATATGAATCAGTGCATCTACTTCACAGGCTACTGAAGAAGGATTAAATATAGAGATATATAAGAATGGAAGTTATGAAATATTTACAAATTGGCTATTGTTCTTACTTTTAATTGGAGTCTGTGTTTTTATACCAAAGTTGAAAGGAACATGTTACCCTCTATATACCAGCAGAAAATTTGATCATATAAAACTGCATTATTTTGGGGTGCCTGGGTGTCTCAGTGGGTTAAAGACTGCCTTTGGCTCAAGTCATGATCCCAGGTCCTGGCATCGAGCCGCACATCGGGCTTTCTGCTCAGTGGGGAGCCTGCTCTCTGCTCCACACCCCCCACCGGCCCCGCTGCCTGCCTCTCTGCCTACTTGTGAGCTCTCTCTGTCAAATAAATAAATAAAATCATTTTAAAAAATGCATTATTTGGGGGCACCTGTGTGGCTCAGTGGGTTAAAGCCTCTGCCTTCAGCTCAGGTCATGATCCCGGGGTGCTGGGATCAAGCCTCACATCAGGCTTTTGGCTTGGCAGAGAGCCTGCCTCCCCCTCTCTCTGTCTGCCTCTCTGCTTACTTGTGATCTCTGCCTGTCAAATAAATAAATAAAATCTTTTAAAAAATAAATAAAATGTTTTTTAAAAATGCATTATTTTCAGGAACGTGAAATGAATGCTTAGGTATTTAGATTTTGCCTAATTTGGGGGTGATGTAATTAGAACTAATAACTATGAAAACTGTTGGAAAAGTTTGAAGCTTTTTTTTTAAAGAAATGAGCAGAGAGGTGCCTGGGTGGCTCAGTGGGTTAAGGCCTCTGCCTTCGGCTCGGGTCATGATCCCGGGGCCGTGGGATTGAGCCCTGCATCAGGCTCTCTGCTCAGCAGGGAGCCTGCTGTCTCCTCTCTCTCTCTCTCTCTCTCTGCCTGCCTCTCTGCCTACTTGTAATCTCCGTTTGTCAAATAAATAAATAAATAAATAAAATAAAGAAATGAGCAGAGGCTCCCTCAGCCTATAATTGTCAGATTAGAACTATGAAGGCCTATACTCAGATGCTAGTGGTGATGATAAAAATAAATGTATTACTTTTAAGACATTTGATAAGCTTTATCACTTGACACAACAGACTTAGGTAGCAGGCAACTTGTGATTCAGAAGATCAGAAATTTGAAGTCTCTCACCAATAATGCTTTATGGTTTTGCTATACTTTTCCCTTCGTCTGTGTTTTTGGATCAGTCATCTTGAACTGAAAGCAAAGGAATGAGGGACAGCCTTTGTTTAGCACCTGACATGGAATGACTTGTTAATGACTGGTGTGGAATAGCATGATGGTGTAAAATGGCATGTTAGTATCTGGAGTGGAATGGTGTGTTAGTGTGTGGTATGGAATGGCATGTTGGAGTTTGGTGTAGAAGGTGTGATATAAAAAGCCTTGATGTGGGGCACCTGGGTGGCTCAGTGGGTTAAGCCGCTGCCTTCGGCTCAGGTCATGATCTCAGGGTCCTGGGATCGAGTCCCGCATCGGGCTCTCTGCTCAGCGGGGAGCCTGTTTCCTCCTCTCTCTCTCTCTGCCTGCCTCTCTGCCTACTTGTGATCTCTCTGTGTCAAATAAATAAATAAAATCTTTAAAAAAAAAAAAAAGCCTTGATGTGGTGGAAATAGTATATTGTTTGTTATGAATCTGACCGAGGTTCAAATTCCTCCTGAGGATCTTATTTTGGCTTGATCTAAGGAAACTTTGTTAATTCCTGTGAATTTCTTTTTAAATTATTATAGTTATTACACGTTCCTCCCAGGACTGTTCTGAGGATTCAAAGAGATAATGCATGAAATACACCCAGACCTGAGCCTGCACATAGTAGGCACTTTGTAAAATCTACTCTCTTCCTTTAACCCACTCTGTCTTAGACCAATAGTTGTATGATAAATATACTAAAATAAGTGTTATAGTCATTCTCACAAATTCTTATATTTGAATAGGATTTGCAATAAAACTTGGAGGTCAACAAATCAAATTTTCTTCATGTATGAATTAGTAAATGGGCTTTGAAATGTATATGACTCGCACAAGACAGTACTTAATTTGTAGCTGAAACAGGGCTGGTAGACATAGTCTCTAGGATCCTAGTTCACAGGCATTCCCCAAGCCCAGATTTGACCTATGTCCTGGTTGCTTCAATGGAGACATGCATCTGTGCCTTCAAGGGTCTTAGATTCCAATAAAACAACACCAAGAACTACCCCTAGCCACATGCAAATTACCAAGAGATAGCTGATGGTTACATGCTTCCTATCTACCTTTCCTTCTGCATGTGTGAAAGCAGCCATTCATTAATCTAGTAACTGAATAGGTTAACAGCATACCCCATTCAAGACACTGTTAAGTACTGTGCAAAGAGGAAATTAAATTTCATCCCAAGACAGAAGAGTCATGCAATCAGCTGTAGAGTAGAACAGGGCACAGATTTCAACATCAGGAAAAATCTGAGTTCAAATCCCACTTCTGCTGTTTAGCCTGCACTCTGTTGGTCCAATTACTAAACTACTCTAGGTCTTTGTTTACTTTCCTTTATTACGTAAAAAATTACACTTAGTCCTCAGATGGATCATGAACACTGAATGCTATAGCGTAAAATGAAGAACTCAACCTTTACTTAAGTTCTCACTCACTCATTCAGTGATGACTATTGTTAATAGCCTTTATTTATTATCAAGAGATGTAAAGCAAAGTGCTATGTGGTCAAACTTCTAAATTAAGTGTTGACAAACTTTTCCTGTAAATGGCTAGATAGTAAACATTTTCAGCTCTGTATCCTATAGGGTCTGTCTCATGTTGACTTATTTCTGTTGTTGCGGAATGAAAGAAACTATATACCATGTTTAAATGAATGGGTGTGGTTGTGCTATGATAGGTCTATAAACACAGGAGGCCAGTGTGGGCCATAGTTTTTCAATTCCTATTCTAAATGGACAATTATGGGAAGGGTGGCTATAAGAAATGATTACTGGTTTAGTGAAACTGCAGTGTTCTGGAGAGATGACAACAGCAATGGAAGGAATGGCATAAACAGAGGCAAGATTGGGAGAAGTCTGGAGCAAGTCTGGTGTTTACTTGAGAGCAATGACCTCATCAGGAATCCTCCAAGCACCCAGCCTGAGCTTAGTCATATATGATATGCTCATTAAAAGGAAGCATGCAATACTGGGGTAAAAGACATTCTGGAACTCTCTTATCTCAATACCCTCACATCCTTGTTAAACAATAAATTTTGAGCAGAAAAGTGACACGATTGATATCATGCTTTACTGTAAGAGAAGTGCGTGGCAGCTCTCTTAGGGCAGAATAAGCAAGTAACAAGGTAACTAATCTAATCAGAGGAGAGAAGGAGATGGAGTGGAGGATAACACCTATAAGTCTGGCCTATAGAACAGAGATGTGGCATATTGAATGTGGGAAGCAAAGCTGGTTAAAGAGCTGAAAAAGACACTGTGAAACTGTAAACTGTGGAACTTTGGGAAAATCGCTGAACCTGTGTGAGGAATGGATTGGATCATCCTTTAGCTCTTTTGGATCCAGAGATCAATGATTTCATGTTGAATTTGGTGTTGTGGGCACCCTGATATTTTGGTCTTTGTAACTTAGCCCTAAGAAGCCTCCTAAGCTCAATGTGTTAATTGGTAAAAATGGACAGTAAAATCATCTGTACTACTTGAAAACCCTATATCTCTCTGCCTCCTTTTTGCTATGACTCCATTGCACTGTGTTTGAAACCCTGGCACAACATTTTCAATCATTGTGCCTGAGTGGGTGTTTCAAAACACTGGTATTTTAATTTCCATCCCCAGAATTAAACAACATCAACAACAGACAAAGGCTCTTACATAATGCTGTCAGTATAAAGCCCACACTGTCCTATAAGGCATGCAAGTCTTTTGGTCTGATTCTCACATGTCTTTCTACCTTTAGATCCCACTCCACACCTCTATCTAGCCTAAGTATATGAATCATAGAGTTTTCAAAATGCTCCAAATTATTTTATGCTGCTGATCTTTTGTTTACATGTTTTTCTCTATTGAGGTTGCCAAAGCCCCCCCCCAGACACACAAAATTCCCCTTTCCTATCTAGATTGTGAACAAGTACAGAAATAAGTACAGCAAAGAAAAATATGGGACCTAAGCATATTTATTAAACATGGAGGCCAAGATGGAAGACACATCCTTAGGTGGATTAGTCAAGTAGACTTGATAAAATCAAACTCTGTATCTACAAGACCTATTCAGTCAAATTCAGGCAGTGCTAGACAGACCAGGCGTCCCCTGCTTAGAACTCCAACAATATAGATGGTTTAACTGAGCTGATTATTCCTTCTGAATATCCCAGCCAGGTAGGTCATTCCACCAACTCCTAAGCTAAAGAAGCAAAAGAAGGCCCCCAATTATGCTAATTGGGCTACTTTCACATGTTAAAAATGTTAGACGTGAAAAGGAAGTGTTCCTCACCAACATCACTCCTAGTGTGGTCTTATCTTTATAATAAACAATTTTTATATATCAAATTTTCACCCAAGCATCATCAACAGAGAGTTCTCTAAATAAAAGTTCCATAAAACTTGTGTATCAAGACCTACACAAGCATAGCCTGATAACATCCCATTGCTCAATGCTGTACATTTCTACCTCCCCGAAGACTCAGGTCCCTGAGAGCCATTTGCAGTTTTGTTTTTTGTTCTGTTTTGTTTTGGTTTCGATTTTTTCTGCTCTGTACTATTTTTTTCATTCTGAGTTTGCAATGAAACCTCAGGTTTTTTGTTTGTTTGTCTTTTTCCCTTTAGGGTTCTCCTTTCCCAACTTAAGTGAATTCCTTTGATGCCACTAATTCAAGGATGAGAGTGTTGAATCTTCAGTGGAATGAAAAGGTGGAAATCAGTGGAATTGGTTCACACCAGTGTGATGCCATAAAAAAAGCATTCATTCTTCCCCCTGTTACCCAGATCCTTTGAGGGCTGTGGTTCCTGTCTGTGGATTGGTTGCAAACATGGCCCCTGCTATATGACTTTACAGAAGTAACACATTTTTCTCCACTCCTCACCTTTAACTTGAGCTGGTTTAGGCACTTATTTTGGCCTATGGATGTGGTGAAGGTGGTGTCTCACCAGGTCCAAGCCTAGGCTGTAAGATGTTGCCTGCCCTCCTGCTTTTCTCCTTGGACCCCAACCACTGGCTTTGATCAAGCCCCAATAAGTCCCCTTTGGATGAGAGATCAAGTAGGGCAGAGTCTCCCTCTTTCTCCCAGGTGCATAGACAATACCTCTGTCTACCTCACAACAGCTGACCATGGCCCAGACCAGATGACCTCCCCAGCCAAAGTGCGAGCTAACAATTGTCTACTGCTTTAAGTAACTAACATTTGGAGTGGTTATTTACATAACAATGGATAATTCTCTCCCCATTTTTATTGAGATATAATTGACATATAACATTGTATATGTTTAAGGTGTAAAGCATAATAACTTGATATTGGTACTTAGAAATGGCTTTGGGGTTGGGTGTCATCAGAGATTGGAAAAAGAGGAGCAGCCTACTGGCGGAAGTTGGAAAAAGATGTGTTTTGTCTATGCTATGTCTTTTGATACAGAGAGTGACTCCAAATCCACACACATTCTTCCTTTTTTTTATATTTAAATTAATCTGAGTTGCTGTGCGTTGCTGTATGTTGCTTGAGACTAAAGAAACATAACAGTAGCAGGCCAGAAAGAGGGAAAGAAGGTCAAAACAGAGGGAAGAAAAAAAAAAATAAGGAAGGATATTGAGCTCTTAACTCTCATCTAAAAAAAAGATTCAGATTGCCACATTTAAAAGAAAATGCATTTCCAAACACCAGTGTGTTTGTCAGTGATCACTAGACTTACAAAAAAAAAAAAAAAAAGGATATGTCCTGATGTTATGATTATTCAGTTTATTGTTACACACACACACACACACACACACACACACACACACACACACGGAGTTGCAGATGGCTCACCCATCTGGTCAGAGGGCACTAGAGAAGTCACGAGCAAATGCATATCAGAAGATTTTGATTTATGTAGCAGGTTTTCTGCAAACAATTCACTGCTGCTGATTAAATCATTGCAAGCAGATTAGGTTCTGTTGGTGAAAGGGGTAATAAAGTGAAATCTATTCTGCTTCCCAAAGCATTTATACCGTATGGATCTTATACCAAAGGCATCCTCCAGATAAACAAACTCCAAATGCAGTGGTCAAGAACAAACTCTGAATCTCTGCAAAATCACAGAATATTTGTTTTCTTTTCCTCTTTTGTGACAAAAATAAAAAGTTGGATAAGTTCTTTGTATCCACCAGATAATTTTCAAATAGTTTGTGTAATGAGTCAGATAATAGACAGTTAACTAGTCTGGCCTTCTCTTAATTATGAGTTCACTTCACAAATATTTATTCCCCAACTATACTCCAATGATATTGCTATACTTCAAAACTCCTGTACTTTAATTTGCCTTTTGACAGTATAAAAATAATTATAGTGATGCCATTACTATTTATTGTGGCTAAAGAGAATCATGGGCGTCCCTAACGTGTGCTAGATATTGCTATGGCAGTGATGGTCAACAAGGGCTCCATTTGTAGGCTGTCTGTGTTCATGTCCCAGCTTGCCACTTACTAGCTATGTTAACATTAGGCAAATTACTCATCTGTGCCTGAGTTCATTCTCCTGTGAAAGGAGATAGCAATAGTATTGTCTCATCATACCTTGTAAAGATTAAACAAGCACATGTGAAGTGCTTAGACCATTACTTGGTGTATAATAACTGTTTAATAACTGTTAGCTATTGTCATTAGCTATCCTCCTCCTCTTTCTCCCTTTTCTTTTCTTCTTCCTCCTCCTCCTCATCATCATAGCCCTAGATTATCTAATATTTCACCTATTTTATGAGCACTTACAACATCTCATTTATTTCTCTGATCAGTCCTATGATAAATATTATTATCCTTACTTTATAAAATTGAAACCAAGACTCAGGTTGGCAAAATAATTTGCCCATGGTCATTCTAGCAAGGAAAATCTCAGGGTCAAGGCCAAGCCTGTTGGATGTCAAGTCCATACACATTCTCTACACCCTGCCCCATTCATTGGTTTCTAAGTGTGTCTACCCAATAATTCCCTCTTACCTTCTTTCACTTCACTGCTTTATACTCTGTCTAAAGTAACCACTGTGCTCAGCTCTGGTGTGATTAGTTTCCTTCTAAGAAGTTGGTCCTGGCATGATTCCCAATCCTGCTGCTGTTGTGGTGGAAGAAGTTCGATGCAATGATTAACCATTTGGGAATCACTGGACTGCCAAGATTAATGTCCATCTCTAATGCTTATAATCACATTAACTTGGATTATTATGTCAAAATTTCTTCATCAATAAGACAACGCTTACCTAGTCTGTTGTGAGATTAAATGAAATAAGCAAAGGTAAGTGCTTGGTGTGTAATAAGACTTGAGTAAGTGTTAGCATAAAGTCTGATAAGTGGGACCCCCTCTGTCTCTTCATCAGAAGAATTCTACAAGACAGGAGCCAGATCAAAAATAAAGATGAGGCTTTATCTGCTACAAAATTGTTCAATTGAGAATATCCATCACCCACCTCAAAGGAGTAAGATATGAGTAGAAAAATAGGTGAAAACTTTTTCCTTCTGAAAAACAATCTGAGAGTTTTGAAAGGGCGGGTGGTGGGAGGGTGGGGGAGCCTGGTGGTGGGTATTATGGAGGGCATGTATTGCATGGAGCACTGGGTGTGGTGCATAAACAATGAATTCTGTTACACTGAAAATAAATTAAATAAATAATTTTTTTTAAGTGTTTCCTTTTAGGGGAGTATCTGTGTGCTATGGGTCTCTTCCCAAAACCCACAAGGAGGAGGAAGCTACTTGCTCCTACCTCAAATCAGGTGAAAGGGACTTTGGAGAAATACTACGTTTGTTTGTGTGCATGGGATTTGAGAAATTTGTAAACTTCATCTGGGAGAGTTGTGGCCAGGGCTATATATCTCAGATATCTGGGAATAGGAAAAACATGGAGTCTCACCCATGGGCAAGCAGTGTTTTCTAGGGGACCAGACATGACCTCAAAGTTGGAAGCCAGCCTAGAGTCTATGTAGGGAGGATTGTGGGAAGCCTAAGGGATAAGACAATTTGAAAATGGCTGACGAGAGATGCAGCAGCATATATGTTAAGGGACCTGTGGGTATCTCTGAAGTATGTCCTCAAAAGGGGATCCCTTGAGAGATGAACAGGGAGTACCTATGCATGTGTAGCAAGAACCAACTCCCAATCACATGTCTGCCCCCCACCATGGCCACATTACCATAGTCCCTTCTTCCCTAAAGTCATCTATGCTGTTCCTGACCAGGGAGAGTTCAGATATCTAGACTGTAGGGAGCAGGAGGAGGTGGAAGGGCATAATGGGAAAACAGATAAGACACTCATGGCTTATACACGGCCCCAGACTTTCAAGCCTGGGGTTGTCCAGATTCAGTGCAAGGGAAGAGAAAGATATTTGAATAAGGTTTGAGTTTTAAATGTCCTTCTGGACATTTAAATTATTTAAAAGTTCTCCAATTTGACTTAACAGAAGCCCAGAATATCTGGGGACACCTAAGTCTTGGTCCAGGGTCAGAGAATCATAGGTCCATGTGAGAAGAAAGACTCCCCTCCACACAGATGAAGGAGTCATTGAATTTCAAACTGCTGGCATCTTAAGCACCTTTCACAGAAGAAGCAGAGTTCTCCCAATGACAAGACAAGGACTAGGACAAACTGCGCCTCTCACCTTACTGCTTCCTTCCTTCCTCTTGGGAGCAAGCTTTCAGAGGTCAGGCCTCTGCCCTTCCACGCAATGAGTCTTCCTCAGGCAAGACCCCATCCCGAGCCAGCAAAGCTGTGACAGTAGGGGACATCTGTTTAAACAAAGAGGCCACATCTCTGGTGCATCTGGCTTTCTCTTTCAGCTGATCCTTATGATCAGCCTTTCTGCAACATGAAGGCCATATTTTGGTCTCCATGTGTTTCCCTCTGTCTCACTTCTTAAACTGTCCCAAGCTCAGACAGGGAAGAGAGGTGTGACATTTTGGGTGTCCAGAATATAACAACAGCCCACAGAGTGAGCTTAAGGGGAAGAAGTGGTAAAGGCTAAATGTTCTCTGATTGTAACCAGCCCTGTCCTGAGCTGTTGAGGAAATTGCTCCATTTGCCACTATGACAGCTACTAGTTGCGTTCATACTTATAGCACCCTAAATATGCCCTCTCCCATTTCCATATCTTTGTACTCAGTAAGGGTGGCTTTTGCCCTTATCCCATTTCCTCTTCCTGATTCAATTCAAAAGCTGTCTGCTCTGGAAAGCCTTTCTTAGCTCACTCCATGCTGTGCCCTTCACCCAAATTAAGTGATAGTTCTTTACTCTTACCCAGCAGAATTGGGTGAGATGGTTCTCACAGTACTAGCCATACTTGACCTGGAATACATGTAATCATCCTACTGAACATGATTTTTTTGGATGACTTGCTCAACCTGGTCCTTTCTTATCAGTGTGTTCCCACAGCACTGTTCTCACACATGATGGGTGCCTAATGTTTGCTGAAATTAATTGAAAGAACACTGTGTTTTAAAACACGGCTGAGCAGTATTGTGCAGAGGGGCAGGCATAGTTTTTGAGTTCACATAGATCTTCCTTCAACGATGGACTTTTCTGTAGTACCCGGGTGGTGCCGTCAGTTGAGCATCTGAGTTTTGGTTTTAGCTCAGTTTATGATCTCAGGGTCCTGAGATTGAGCCCCACATCAGGCTCTGTATTCAGCGCAGAGACTCTCTCCAGCTCCCTCTGCCCCTCCCCTCAATAAAATAAATAGATAAATCTTAAAAAAAATAAATAAATAAACTCTGGACTTTCCTCTACCCCCACGCTTTTTTTTTTTTTTTTTTTTTTTTTTTTTTTTTTTTTTTTTTCCCCTCTTGTGTGGCCCTATTAACTCTCTGGGCCTCAGAACATACCACAGTTATAAAGCAAGTTAAGTGTTTTGTGTTAAATAACTAGAGCTGTATCTGGCCTTAACACTCAATAAAAGCAATTTCCATTTCCCTTTTGATTGGGAAAAAAATAACAAAAAGCTTTGTCTTACCTGTTCTCTGATGAAGATATGACCCCAACTGGCTTTTTTTTTTTTAAGATTTTATTTATTTATTTGACAGAGAGAGATTGCAAGTAGACAGAGAGGCAGGCAGAGAGAGAGAGAGAGAGAGAGAGAAGCAGGCTCCCTGCTGAGCAGAGAGCCTGATGCGGGACTCGATCCCAGGACCCTGAGATCATGACCTGAGCCGAAAGCAGAGGCATAACCGCACTGAGCCACCCAGGCGCTCCCCCAACTGGCATTTAAATCTATTGCTCTTTGCATCTTCAACTACCAAAGAGATCTTTTAAAGAAGATGAGGGTGTGAATAGCTCTGTAATACCCTTTCTTCCTAAGGGGAGCTAAGCCACTACCAAAGGAAGAAACTGTGCAGGAAGCCCCATAGCACTTGGGCCCTGTTTAACCAGTCCAGACTATGGTCCAACAGACTCGCGGGAGTCCTGGATCAGCTTGATTATTGTCTTTGTGAAATTAGAACAGTAATAATCATAATATCAATCTACTTCATAGGATTTTATGAGCACGTGAGTATATAATATATAAAACATGTTTAGGCCTCTCAAACTTGTCTTTGGTTGCTATGACTATCCTAGCAACTGATGCCTCGGTTCATCCCTGTCAGTTAGGCCAAGGCTCTTCTGATTATCCCATCTTCATCCTTACTTGTTATGCTTCTCTAATAGTTTCAAAATTTTTATCATGCTTTTATTTCCTATCTATTAAACTTGAATGGTTATTTAAATCTGGAAATTAAATGGAATGTCGCATCAACAGATAACTTGAGTCCCTTTACTCTCCCAATTATATAAAAAGACAGATTCATTACTAACTCTCAGTATGATCTGGGACAAATCAGGTTGATTCTGTGTCTTAGACTTCCTCATGCATGAGCCAATACTCGCAGCTTTGGAAACTGAAATAATACATGGAATTATAAATTTTGATGTGAAAATAAAGTTGAACACATGACTGTTAAGTATACTTAGGTAGGGGCAGAAGAATCCTGTGGTTTTACAGTTTGGGGTTCCCAGTCAAATCCTGAATGTATCTGTGGTCTCAGAATCTGTTGTCTTAACCTGCACACTGGGCAGAAAAATAGTAGTTACCTCACAGAGTGGTGAGGAGATAAAAAAAAATAATAATAACAACATATCAGAAAGTACTAGTTAAATACAGAGATGCTATAAAATGTTAATGTATGTTGCAATTGTCCCACCCTGTCCTCTATGGGAAAATCAGATAAGGCATATAGGGAAAATTGGAAAGGAAATTTGGGTATGGAGCCTGAAGTGATTATAATCCCAGCTCCACACTAAGTTAGTTCACATTGCAAATGAAATAAACACTCATCTAACAAGTAAATAAATAACACGCAACTACAAGAAGAATAAGCTATTGGTACCATCCCTTAAAATTCTAAAGCTGCATGATTTCTATGTACCTACTACCCATTCTAAATAAAATAGAATTGTGTACTTTTCTAACAATCAATTCCGCCATCAGTAATGAAATAGAGCAGTGCAATGTGGTAGGAAAAATTAAAACAACCACAGCCAGAGAACTCTGGTTTGAACCCTGGTTCTTCGGCATGTTAATGGGAGAAGTTATTTAATTGTCTTGGCCTCAGCTGTCTTGTTTTTAAAATGGGACTAATTTATATGGGACTAATATGAGGGGAGAAATCTACATGAGATAGTACATTTTAGTTCATTGGTGTTGCCTTTCTACAAGCATCCAGTGAGCATATGGCGAATGAAATCCTGAACCCCTTAGTTCTGCCTGGTTGGAGACATTGGGAGTTAGGGAGCTAATAAAGATCTCTTGGCGTCAAGGTTAAAGTCAAACCCTTTGTGTTTACCACGGGTGATGGACAGAGTTAATGGCTAAATGGGAAAAGACCCTGTTTCAGCAGTGTAGAAACACAGACACATTTTGCCATCTGTATTGCCAGGAACTGAGCAGAGAGAAATCAGTAGAAAGAAAAGGATTAATTCTCACCAGAGGTTATTTTCCTTTCATCCCACAAGAAGCCTGCTTTGTGGGGTTTGTCCTGGGAGGAGGAGAAATATGATGCATTTCTAAAGAGGACTCCCACCTTACCCTCTTTACAGCCTAGGAACATGAAGATTGAGAAGGGAAGCCATCTGAATAACGCACTGTGAGCTCTTCCCAATCTCCTTGAAGCCTCAGACTCGGAGCACGGGTGTTCATTTTCCATTTCTTCCCTTTCATACTGGATAAACCGCATATGGAATTCCCATCCTGTCTGTGTCCCACAGATCTCATCCCCAGTGGGCAGAGGTCCTCAAAGTGGGAGTAAAGATCCAGGGCATACACAAGGTAATACATCAGGATGCAATGATAAATTAGTAGATCTTTGATTTACCCTTATTTCTAGCTCATATCATGTTTACATTAAATTCTGTAATGTAAATAATATATTAGCATAGTAGTACAGCTATATAATTTCTAAGTGAGGTTATGTATTGCAGTTGTGTTTAAATTACTATGGTATGTAGAAGCAGATAACATAGAAACTACTAAAAATGTACAATCAAAAAAAAAATGTTGTGTTCTTAGAGAGTAGGCTTTTTAAAAGTCAAGATGAAGGCATTCGTCTTTGAATCTCAAGTTTCTGGTGTAATGTCTCATGGTCTGGAAAAAATGAAGGGATAAACAAAAGATATGCACATATTTGTTGAACAGATACTGTTACGCAAAGTTTTATTCCATACCCTAAAGATTCAGAGACATATAATACTGTGAAGAAAATAGTTATGGGACCAACCAACCAGAAGACACTGAGGTGAGTGTTTTATGTGAATTGTAATAATTGTAATACTATGTGGATACAAACACGAAATTATTCATTTTATGAAACTCAGGAGTAAGATTGGGCTAGCTTCACACAGGAATGGAGATTTGAACACAGCCATAAAGAGTAAGTAGAAATTTTTTAAGTGTTTGAAGAAGATAAGAGAGAATGGAACCATATAGTTTATTTCCTGTAAGTTCTGTTAATTTGCAGAGGTGAGGACACACTGTGAAGTCTGCATAAATTGAGTTACCATTACTAAAATGTATTGGTTGGGAGCACTTTAGCTATGACTAATAAAGACTGTATCTAAACTGACTAAGAAATAAATATAATTTTTAACTTACAATACTTCGAACCCTAAAAATTGGGAGAATTTCAGGCACAGTTTGATTCAAAGGTTTACCATGTTATCAAGATTACAGCTTCATTTCTCTTAGCAACTCTGAATTTCTGACTTTTCTTATGGTTTCTTCCCCAGGCTGGATGCTGGATTCCTATCCAAACTGGCTATGGCAATTTCAGGCTATGTGTTCATAACCTACGACTCTCAGAGACAGAGTTGGCCCCTGTGTTCCAGAAGCATAAGCAAGAGTTCCAATATGAACGCTAGCTTAGGTCACAGCTCTAGCCCTGAATCAAATGTCAGCTAAATACAATGCCAGACTCCTGGAGACAGGTGGGGAGTCAGCTCTCCCCAAGCTACATGGTCCCCAAGTGGAAATCAAAAGGTTTCAAAGAGCGAAAATGAGAAAATTGGCAGCTCCAGGCCAACCAACAGATGTGTACTGTATGTAGTCAACCCCTTCAGTGTTTGGTGAAGAGTGCATGCATCAATGTTGTACATTATAAAGGTGAATTAACCTGGTTTTTAAAAAATCTTCTCCTGAAAGTCTTCACACAGTTTTCACTATTTTATTCTGTTTTGCTTCAACCCCTGAGCTGAAATATGGCCAGTGGAAACACACTGGATATCATTTACCAGTTTGATGAGGAAGTACTGAACTTCCTTTGTGTTTGCTTGTTTTCTTTCCATTTTTTTAACATTTTAGAAACTTAAAACTTAAGTAATGAAATCACAGTGAAAGTCGCTGTTTTATTCTCTACCTTTTCTGTCTGATTACAATACTCTTATCTTCCCCTCTGAGAAATAGATATTTGCTTTATCTTATATAAAACTAGCCTGACTTCCTAGACAAAGTGCAAGCATATAATAATCATTTTGTTAGAGATTGGCTTAAAAGACACTAGCACTTTATAAAGTAATGAAAAGCGGCTCTGGAAAGGAATCCAGCTAGAGCACCATAATCCATAGTAGGAGCGAAGCCCATTCTGTGGTCTGTTCTTGCTCTGAAGCCACTTCCCACTCTTGTGCATGAGCACAAGCATCACAGAAGAATCTCACAGTTTCCATTTTGAAAACTCATTTTGTAGGTCAAACCACCAGCTTTCTCCTTTATTCTACTCTATTCTTAACCCAACATTGCTTGACATTCAATAAATATTAAATGTGGCAATAATAATGATAATAATGACCGTGTAAATAAATAAAAAGAAATAATCCTTTTTAAGCCTTTCCAGATTGTCTGCACTTACGATTTCAGAATAAGAGAAAAACCATCTCTCGGGGTCAAGTGGAATGTCTTTTGGCCTCCTCATACATGATTAAGTCATACTCAATTTCTTAAAGTCAAAGGATAAAGCTCTAAAAGAATAAGATCATACTAATAGTGATCAAGAATAGTATTCTTGGAGGTAAAAGCACCATGTCTGGGGTGTAGCTTCTTGTACAAATCTTTATTAAAGTTGCGTTAAACTCGTGGACGTAGCTAGCTTCAGCACAGCTCACTGGTATACCTCTCATCACTTGTACACCTCTCACTCCAGAGCCAGACACACAGTAGGTGTTCATTAAGTGTTCATTTTCATAAAAGGGTTTTTAAATTTACTTTCTCAAGTATGGACCATCTACACATATACTCCCTATTGAAGAAGCAGGCCAAATGAACACTACCCTGTTTTAAGCACAATTTAAGGCAGGTATTACAAATTACTTCCATTGTGCATGCAAGCCCTGGGTTTAGGAGTAGTATGGGCATGGTAGAATAATTAGAGATGTCTGCCATGGACATAGGATACAGAAATGGCAGCCCTGTGCCACAGAGCTGTATGCCATCCAGATTTACAGACATTCCTATCAACAGCAGTGGGACTGACTTTGCAGAGAAAAGGGCAAAATATCCCATCGGTGTATCTGAGGACACCATAAAAGCTTAGCGGTGACTCAATTAACAGTAACTATTCAAATTGCATCTGTTGAGAATTTGCTTACAATTACTTTTAAATGAATTTGCAAAGGCTTTCTGCAAATGGTCAAGACACATAAAAACACATGGCCCAGGGTTATTTGAGGATTTTCAGAATCTGTCCACAAATACAGCCCCAATCAGCCAGTACTTGGAAGTTCCAGCATTATGTGGGTGCCTTTATTTTTAAAAATTAAAGGACAGACCTCAGGTGAAATAAAACAGACCAGGTTTCTGTCCACCCCTGAGATGTTACATTTGGCAAACCAAGCAATGAACTCTTATTTGGCTCATAAGACAGACTCTAAATATTAGCTCAAAATACTCCCAAACTCTAGTTTTGGGAGTGTATTTCCTCTTCCAGGTACATTGTCAGACCTGGTGACTCTGTAGATATCTTCCGTTTGCCCATCAGACCCTTCATCTCTATCTAGGACCTTGATCTCTGGGGTGATACCAACAACCTCCTGTGCACTCTGGCCTGTGATTGAGTTCAGCCAAATAGGGAGGCCTGGCAGGAGAGTGAAGGGAAGCAAGCATTTCTTCCACTGACTCTTTTTCCTGGTGAGGTTCCTTCAGAGTAGCTGTGTCCTCTGCCAGGACCCCTTGAGGCAGCCTACTCTATACACAGACTCTCTCTCAGTCTTCCAGATTCCAGCAAGCTCTCCCTCCTCTTGTGCATTGGACCTGGGAAGGTAATAGGCTCACCAATGCTAGCTTTAGTCTTTGAACTATCCTTTGTAGGCCCCTATGCCACATACGCACCTTAAATTCATTTACTTGTAAGTAAGCCTCACTTAAATTAGCTGAATTTCAATGTGCCGTCTTGTGTCTTTGGACTCTGACAGCTGGGGTGCCTCTCCTGGCAAGATCTTGCCCCCCCCCCCAAGCAGTGGTGATGGTAAACTTCAGCCCCTCATTGAGGCCTCAGCATCTTCTGGCTTTCTCCCACCCAACTGACTTCAGTGAGGAACCTGTTGCTGTCCACTGAAGAACCCCACTGTACACACCAGTCCTTATGTCCTCATGAACTGAGGCCCGCCCACATGAGAGGAGAACAATTTAAGCAAAATCCTCAAGAATGAAAAAAATGTAAAAACCTGTTTTGTTTTGGTTTTTTATTGGCATGATACTGGCATTTTCTCTTTCAAAAGGATGATTAAAAATATATTAAGTATTGATTAGAAAACTAACTCTTCTAAGGCTGGCAGGAAACGAGTTCTTATTTATTTTTTACAGTATTTATTTTTTTAACATTTTTAAACATTTATTATTATTTCACATTAACTTATTTGTTTTTCAACACTTTAACATTTATCTTGAAATTTAACATCTTTCAACATCTTTTTACATGTTTAATATTTATTTTAACATTTTTAACGCTTATTAACATTTTCTTATTTTCTTAACATTTATTACTAACATTGTTTTTAACATTGACATATGTACAAGGCACCAGGCAAGGAAAAGGAGCTATAAGAATGACTTGGACATTATTTCTATACAACCTGTCCTCTAATTGAATAAACAAGCGAACACACACAGACACAGTCTGTTCACTGAGAGCCTATCAGATGTCCGTGTGTTTATATACATCTATTTTTTTAAAGCTCTCATCCACGGTGAAAGCCCATGTTCCTATTTCAAGTTTACATATGAACAAGTGGGGAACGGCGGGTGCGTGGCCTGACTAGCGCTGCACACCCTATGAGACCCTGGCATGCAGACAGACAGATGGACTCATCATAGCCCACAGGAGAACAAAGCCTGCATCAACCCTGAGCCAGTTTCCAAAGTGAACGTAGTGAGATGGGGGTGTTAGGCCCTTGTTCATGAGGACTTTGTTCCAGCATCCAACTTTCTCCCTCCTTAGAGCCCTCTGGTCCCCACCACCTGGCCTGTTTTTGTGCCTTTTATCTTCTCACACCGTGTGAGAGAGTTCCTGTACTCCCCAGCTCAGTGGTTGCCAGCTGGAGGTGATTTTGCTCCTCTGCTGAGGATATCTGAGACATTTTTGGTTGTCACTGCAGGAAGAGAGTGATTGTGACCACCCCAGAGGTGTTGCTAAACATCTTACAATGCAGAGGACAGTCCCCATGACAAGGAATGATTTGGCTCCGAGGTCACTAGTTGTGGAGGCTATGCACCCTACCCTCTAGGTCTTTCCCCTTGCCCCAGGAGCTCACCCTTTCCCAGATGCTGTACTAACACGACTCCAGGATTTATTTCACATCCTTGCTGCCTAATTTGTCCTGTTAAGGTTTTCTGCTCTGCCAGTTATTTCACTGAGTTATTAAAATATTCTGATCCTCAGTGACTAAGAAACACATGCAACCTCTCTGAGCTTTATTGCCCCATCTTTGAAGTTTTCTTATGAAAATTAAATGATGGTGCCTGAGTGGCTCAGTGCGTTAAAGTCTCTACCTTCCGCTCAGGTCGTGATCCCAGGGTCCTGGGATTGAGCTCCACATCATCAGGCTCTCTGCTCTGCAGAAAGCCTGTTTTCTCCTCTCTCTCTCTGACTGTCTCTCTGCCTACTTGTGATCTCTATCAAATAAAAAAATAAAATCTTTAAGAAAAAATGAAAGAAAATTAAATGAGATAATGGGGAGGCAGCTTTATCACTTTCACCTCTAAGTCCTTTTTGGAAGAAAAAAAAAAAATTGCCACAGTCCTGTCAAGCAGGAGAGAAAAGACATCTCTTCCTACTCATGGTTAATGAGACTAAACATGTTTAAACAGCCGGCTCTCATTACGCAAATCAAAATGCTCGCTCAACCTCTTCCATAAGTGCTCTCTGCAAAGGGTCTGATTCCCGGCCTCCAGTGTTTGTGTTTTACATGTTAAAATAAGGTCCCAGCCTACCAGGGGAAAAAAAAAAAAAAAATGTTCTTTTTTTTTTCTTCTTCTTTTTTCGTAGCTGTGTTTCCAGCTGGTTTTATTTAAGGCTATGCTTTTGATCTCTTTTCAATTCTGGGCCTCGATCCAACTTGGCTGTCAATAATTCAAAGGCTCCCTTGGAGAGAGCCTTACTTAAGAAGATGGCCCCATGCCAACCAGGAGAACTTGTCTACCCAGTCTGATAGTTTGGTGAGCATGCTGGGATTCCAGACCTGTCCCCATCATGCGTCTGCTAGGAAAAGCATCAGTCTGTGGTGCTGCTGCCCAGGGCACGGGAGTCTCATAGGCGATGAGCCAGAAGTGACTGAATAATTCACTTAGTGCAGCAGATAATTTTACAGATGAGAATACAGAGGCTTAGGGAACAGAGTCTTATACAGAAATCTGTTTTCTGACTTGCCATCCAGTCCTTGATCTGGAGCGGTATACTACTACACCATGGTGGGATTAAAATAGGGAAATGAAATAAAACTCTGCCCTTTTGCCTCTTGTTAACTTTTCCTTACAACTGAGCATTTACTGAATACTGTTATGTTGCTTTCAACATTGCCTCCATCGCTATTCCCTGATACCTTTCCACTCAGCCAGTAGTCACTTCGGTGTCCGCAGAGAAACTTTCCCTAACACCTAGTTGTTGTTGTTTTCTTTTTTTTCCATTCTTTCCCCCCTGGCATCTCTAGTCATCTATGTTCGGGCAGCTACCACAGTCACATCCAGACCCTGTCATCACCAGGACTCTTCTTACAGCTGGAGTAGGACATCATCTCGCTCTCTGTCTGCCTCGATCTATCAGCCCATTTAATCTTGTGATCCCTCATCCAGTAATTCATCCTTGGAGCCTCATTGATCACCAATCCATCAATGAACTACTTTTCCACTACAGACCCCTGGCATCTCCCCTTGTCTCTGTTCATGGCTTACTCAAGATGAATATTTGACTACATAAAAATACATTTAAAATCCTGCCTGAAAAAAAATCTACAGAGATCAAGAGGAAATTGATAAACTGGGGAAACACGGGCAGAATGTATCATAGATAGGGCATGATCTACTAAAACTCAGTAAAGGAAGAACAAATTACCAGGGACTTAGTATAAAAATGAATAAGGGGTAGGCACAGACAGTTTTGAGAAAGGAAGATCAAAAAGCTCCAAATAGTATGAAACCACCTCAATAAATGCACTTAAATTGAAACAAGGAATATCATTTCTAAACCTAATTTGGGAGAAAAGATTTAAAAGTTTGGTGAGACCTGCACGTGGTGACAAACTTCCATACATGGGCAATAGAAGCTCATGTTGGCACCACTTCAGGAAGAAATTGAGGACAATTCAGATTAAGTGAGACCCCACAAAGATTTGGAGTCCATAATTTCATGTAGGAAGCTACTCTACAGATTTGAAACAGCATATGTTCAATAATACCCAATTCTGCTTTGTCTCTTAAACAGCAACGAATTGAATATAACCTCAAATTCCGTTAATAAAAACCTAATCAAGGGACACCTGGGTGGCTTAGCCAGTTGAGCATCCAACTCTTGATTTTGGCTCAGGTCAGGATCTTAAGATATGAGATCAAGCACCATGTGAGGCTCCATGCTGAGCAGGGAGTCTACTTAAGATCCTCTCTCTCCTTCTGCCCCTCCACCTGCATGTGCACTCTCCCTTTCTGAAATAAATAAATAAATGAATAAATAAAATCCTTAAAAGTAAATAAATGAAAACAAATCAAATAAATCCAGAACCTTTTCTTCGATGCAATATTAAGCAGACATTGAAAAGAATGAGGCAGTTCTTATTGTATACCTGAAACTAACATAACACTGTATGTTAACTACCTGGAATTAAAATACAAATTTCAAAAATAAAAGGAAAAGAGAAGAATGAGATTGCTGTCTATGAGGAAGCTAATCTGAAACAACCTGCAATATAGGACTTTAAGAGGGGAAATCTAGATGAAGAACCATGTGTTCTGTATCTATAGAGAAAGTTTTCAAACATCCACATGTATGGTTTTACATACCCGGGCTATCTATAGAAGACTGCATTAGAAACCGGTAACCCTAATTATTACTGGAAGGGAGAAGTGGTGAGTTAAGATCTTGCATGAGGGAGGGCAAAGGATTAATTTTTCCTGTATTTTCTTTTGTCCATTTGACTTCTAAACGTATATAATGCTATCTTTTTTTTTATTATTATTATAACTTTTTATTTTTTATAAACATATATTTTTATCCCCAGGCATACAGGTCTGTGAATCACCAGGTTTACACACTTCACAGCACTCACCAAAGCACATACCCTCCCCAATGTCCATAATCCCACCCTCTTCTCCCAAACCCCCTCCCCCCAGCAACCCTCAGTTTGTTTTGTGAGATCAAGAGTCACTTATGGTTTGTCTCCCTCCCAATCCCATCTTGTTTCATTGATTCTTCTCCTACCCACTTAAGCCCCCATGTTGCATCACCACTTCCTCATATCAGGGAGATCATATGATAGTTGTCTTTCTCTGCTTGACTTATTTCGCTAAGCATGATACGCTCTAGTTCCATCCATGTTGTTGCAAATGGCAAGATTTCATTTCTTTTGATGGCTGCATAGTATTCCATTGTGTATATATACCACATCTTCTTGATCCATTCATCTGTTGATGGACATCTAGGTTCTTTCCATAGTTTGGCTATTGTGGACATTGCTGCTATAAACATTCGGGTGCACATGCCCCTTTGGATCACTACGTTTGTATCTTTAGGGTAAATACCCAATAGTGCAATTGCTGGGACATAGGGCAGTTCTATTTTCAACATTTTGAGGAACCTCCATGCTGTTTTAATAGCAACAAAGAATTGGAAATATAAAGATAAAGAAATTAGTCAAAGAATAAATCAGGTAGTCCTTAATGACTTTCTTTCTCACTATCCTGTTGTAATTATCTGCATAGCACTTATCACTTACTATGGTCCTCTTTATATGCTTTTATATGTCTCTGCCATTTAACATGCAAGCTAAATAAGAATAGAAACCGAACCATGTCTGTAAGATCCTGCTACAGGTCCTTTGGCAGTCGAAGTAGAGGTCAGCCTAAATGGGTGAAGCCCCCACAGCAAGAGCCCATTTGGGAGTATGAGGACCAGTGAAATTTCTGCCCATATTTGACCTTTGCCTGGTCACTCTTACACAAGGAACGAAGGGCAAAAGCATATGCAACCTTCCTACTTTTCTGGCTTGTACATGGTTTTCCCCAAATATTTAGAGCAGTGTCTTTTACATAGTAGAAGCTCAGTGTGTGTTTGTAAACTGGATAAAAATACAGGACCCAGTGTTGAATACACTAGGAACATGAATTACTAAGTGGAAAACATCCTTCCTGTGGTAAGGTGAGGCAAGGTAATGAGGTTAGTAGCACTTAACTTCATTCATTCCCGGTCTCGCAGTGATTACTTTGCCTGATGTTAAATGTCTTGAAGACCACTGTGTCATTTTTAGAAATTGTTGGCTGTTCTGGAAAAGTGGGTAGGTCTGTCTTTATTATTCCATCTAGATCAGATGTAGAAGTCTCTCCAATGTGATTTTGAGATACTGTTAAATTATATTATTTTTAGCCATAACCTGGAGACTTTATTTCTGTTCAGATCAAAACAAGAGTTAGCGATAGAAGAGCATGTTACCTGTCAAAAGATAATGGAATGGGATTATTTTGGAAAATTGTATTATACATACATCTGTACCATTAACCAGAATATTTTAAACCAGTTATCGTATGGTATTCTAGTACAAAATTGCCCTTTGACTTTTGAGAAATATGTAAGACTTAGCTTCCTTTCTTTTTAAGATTTTATTTATTTATTTGACAGAGAGAGATCAGGCAGAGAGAGAGGGGGAAGCAGACTCCCTGCTGAGTAGAGAGCCCAAAGCGGGCCTCGATCCCAGGACCCTGAGATCATGACCTGAGCCGAAGACAGCGGCTTAACCCACTGAGCCACCCAGGTGCCCTAGCTTCCTTCCTTTTTTTTTTTTTTCCTAGCTTCCTTTCTTGAACATGCTTTCTATTATAATTTTCTTAATGTTGATCTTATTCTCACCCCTCATTATTTTTATTTTTGATGTTGTTGTTGTTTGTTTTGTTTTGTTTTGTTTCCATTTCTTGGTGCTTTGACATCTGGCAGTACCAATCTTCCTTTCTTTACCACACTCATTGCTTCTAATTTTATGTTTTCTCATAACAATAAATGAATACCAGAGAAAATCATAAAGCCAAACTGGTAAGTAATATAAGGCTCTGATTTAGCAATACAAAATTCATATCCTTTTGTTCCCAAGTCATAAAGTGGCTCTATATTTTTACCTATAGTATAAAGCACAGTGATATGAGAGTCTAAGCAGGGAACACGTTCATGTAGATCTAGGACAGAAACTATGACCCATATGGTTGAAGGAGAGTGCAGAAGTGAAGAAAGCACTAGAATTAAGGTCAAAGACCTTGATTTTCATTTTGAGTCTCATTTACCATCTATAAGCATCTTCTACAAGATGCTTAATGTTATTGAAACAAATTTCTTCATTACATTAGGAATGATTACTTTCATCTTACAAAGCTTTAGTGAGAATGTATTTATCCTCTGCAAAGAGAGGATAAGTTCATAGGCATTGGACTAGTGGTAGGAATGAGTTATTAAATGAAAGAACATATGTGAGTCTAAGGTCATGGAAGGCATTCAATACAATACAAAAGCAAAGTTTATTGGAAAGCCAGAAGAAGGAGTGGTTAATTCCAGTTGAAGACACTTGGAAAGTCTTTAGAAAAAAGGTAATTATATAAGCATGACCTTGAAAGATGAGGTAGGACTTTGATTTCTAAAAGGAGTAGAATGGCATGTATTTATTCAAGGTTTATTTATTGAACAATTATTATGCTCCAGTATTCTAGGTGCCATGGATACAGTCATTAATGAAAAAGTGTAACCCCTGTTGAAATTTACATTCTAATGGTAGAAATAGACTATAAACAACTAAGTTTATGCATTGTCTTAGTCCATTTGAGCTGCTATAACAAAACACCACAGACTAGATAACTTATAAAGAACAGACATTTATTTCTCACAATTCTAGATGCTAAAAATTCCAAAATCAAGGTGTTGGCAGATCTGGTGTCTTGTGAGAACCTGTTTCCTAAAAGATTCCTTGTAGCTGAAGCCTCATATAGCAGAAGAAATGGGCTAGTCCTCTTGAGTGTCTTTTATATGGACACCAATAACCATCATAAAGGCTCTGCTCTCATGACCCAGTTATCTCACAAAGGCTCACATCCTAATGCCATACCTTGGGCATTAATATTTCAGTATATGAATTTTAAGGGGATGCAAACATTCAAACCATAGATCACACACACACACACACACACACACACACATATTTATATGTAGTATGTATATAATATACTAGTTAGTGATAAGTGGAATAGGGAAAAATACAGTAAAGCAGGGGATAGATAGGGATTTTCATCACTTGGTTTTCAGGGAATAAAAAATTGAAATTATAAATACAGTAGCAGAGAGACCTCACTAAGAAAGTAATAGTTGATTAAAAATCTGGAAAAGTTGGTTGAGTCAGGCTGTAAACAATGGAAGTGGTGAGAAGTGTTCAGATATACATTCTGAAGTTAGAGCAGATAGGCAATGCTGATGAAATCAAAATGGGGTATTAACAGAAGAATCTTCGGAAAAAGATGGAGAGCTCATATTTAAACATATTTAATTTCAGATCAACTAAACATTAAGTGACTAGAACTTGAGTTAAAGAAAGAAGTGATGGCACCAACTTTGGAGTCATCGAGATATGGATAGAATTTAAAGCCACTGCAGTGCATGAGATCCCCTCAGGAATGGGAGACAGATGAGGAGACCATGGACTGACCCCTTGGAATCAACAAAGAAGATCAAGAAAGGACAGCCAGCAAGTAAGAAAGACAAATAGGAAAGGATTGGAAGCCAAGGGGAGACAAGAGAAATCAAATGTGTCAAATGCCAATGAAAAGTCTGGAAAGGATTATTTATTAATTCAACAAATAATAATTGAAGACCTACTACATACTAGTCACTGTCCTGAGACAAAAATATAACAACAAACAAAACGGATTAAGTACCTTGCCTTTAATGGAGTTTTCCTCCTAGTCAACAAAGATCTGACCACAAGATTCAGTATGTGGAGGCCATCAGTCCTTGATCATCCCCTGAGTAAGAGAATTCTTCCTGTCTGCCAGCCTTAAACTGAGATACTGTCTTTTCCTTCCTTGGGACTTAAACTGAAAGATTGTCTCTTCCTGGGAGCCTGCTGGTCTTTGAAATAAAATCTATAGTATTGGTTCTCCTGGGTCTCCAGCTTACCAACTCATTCTGCAAATGTTGGTATTTTCAGCCTCCATAATCACATGAGCCAGTTCCTTTTAATAAATCCCACTCTATCTATCTATCAATATATCTATCATCTATCTATCTATCTATCTATCTATCTATCATCTTACTAGTGGTTCTGTTTCTCTGGAGAATCCTGATATGCAAAGGTCAAGAGAGATTTATGTTTTGGTTTGTTTATTAAAATCTGTAAAAAAAATAATAACTACATGTTGAATTCTGATGAACAAGGACCTGTGGAAAGGAGAGAGAATAGATGATGTAGGATGAAGAGGAGAAGAGTTGCCATGATATTCTTGGGAAGAAGGGAAGGGACTTGATCTCACATACAATTAGAGATACCAGCTGTATTTAATTGAATTGCATCCTTCAAGAAATGCATGTTCAAGTCCTAACTCCCAGTACTTTTGAGTAACCTCACTCAGAAATAGGGTCTATTCAGATGTAATCAAGTTAAGATGTGATCCTACTAGATTATGGTGGGCCCTAAAAACCCAGTGACTGGTGCTCTTTTAAGAAGGTCGTGTAAAGACACAGAGACACACAGGGGAGAATACCATGTGTCAATGAAGGCAAATATTGGAATGATGCATTTATAAACCAAGGAGTACCATTGATTCTCAGCAACCACCAGACGGTAACAAGAGGCAAGGATGGATTCTTCCTAGAGGCTTCAGAGGGAGCACATCCTTGCCACCATTTGATCTGTCTTGAGGTCTTCAGACAAAAGAGTAAGTGTCTGGGTTTTGTTTTGTTATGTTTTGTTAAGACATCCAAATAGTGGTATTGTGTTTTGGCATACCTAGGAAACTAATAAATTTGCCATAGTGGCATCCATCGCCATTTTGAGAAAAGGAGCAAGTTATTGGGAACATAAAATCCACATTATGCTTAAGAATGGCAAGTTATTTTATGGGCTGGATGACAAAGCACAGTGATGGATATCTTAGAGGAACTGTATGGGCTTCAAGGAACCAATCTTTTTACCATTCCTTCTCTCCAAGTTTTTGACCTATAAAGCCAATGTACATAAAAAGTTAGCAATAAGGGAGTAAGTGTCGATTTTATACATTTTTGCAAGTTCTCTGCAACTTCCCATTCAGTTGTTTCTGGTAAATGTTGCAACAGAGGCAAAAGGAAAGGTTTCTTCCTCCTGATATTTCTGAACTTTTGAGTCTGGATATGGCTGCATTATCATGCCTGTAGGGCCCATAAGGATGTCAGGATAGCAGTCTGATCTGGAAAACATACTTGCTTCTGGAAGGCAGACCTAGAAGGCTCTCTCCAGGTGGTATAAGGAAGAAAGTGGAAATAGAGAGATCAGAAATGTCCCCCCCCCCCACACACACACACATACACACAATTTCTCTGGAAGTTCCATTCTCTGTGAAAGCCTGGAGAGAGGAGTCAAGGACTTCTGGTCTAGTAGTAATAGGCCTTAAGTATCAGGCTAAGAGATTTTACTTCAACTCAGAAGCAAAGATTACTTCCAGCTATGGAAATTTGCATTTCCATAATGCTGTACAGCTCTTAATAGTACCCCAGTGGGCAAAGATAGTTATGGTGCTTCTTCAGTCTAATTACAATGAAGCCTAAGCCAAAAAGCTATATATGAAAAAGTGTTTGAATTCTAGCCAATGCAATATTTAATACAGCAAAACCCAACAAAACAAAGAATGCAGACATTCCCATAACCCTTTTTTTTTAAAGATTTTATTTATTTATTTGACAGAAAGAGACCACAAGTAGGCAAAGAGACAGCCAGAGAGAGGTGGGGGGTGAAGCAGGCTCCCTGCTGAGTAGAGAGCCAGATGCAGGGCTCAATCCCAGGACCCTGGGATCATGACCTGAGCTGAAGGCAGAAGCTTTAACCCACTGAGCCACCCAGGCACACCTCCCATAATCCTTTTTAGAACAAATTTTATTCTCCTAGAGAAATTACAGGTCTCAGCTTCAGAACACCTGCATTTACCTTCTGACTCTGTACTTACTAATCAGATGATCTTGAGGAATACATGTCACCTTCCTGACCCTCAGTTTCATCATCTCATAAGGAGGATTGATACTTGAAATAAATAGATCTCAGCCCATGTGTAATCCTAAATCCAGTGTGTCCAGGTCAATCCCAGACTTCTGTCTCATCTCAAACATTATGCCTTTTTGCTCTCAGAAATGTCCCGATTTGATCCATATAAGTATATGATCATCCAATTTATATGTGACCCCATGAAAGCAAACTGAGAGTTGTTTTTTTTTTTTTTAATTTCTTTTCAGCATAACAGAATTCATTTTTTTGCACCACATCCAGTGCGCCATGAAATACGTGCCCTCCATAATACCCACCACTTGGCTCCCCCAACCTCCCACCCCCCACCCCTTCAAAATCCTCAGGTTGTTTTTCAGAATCCATAGTCTCTCATGGTTCACCTCCCCTTCCAATTTCCCTCAACTCCCTTCTCCTCTCCATCTCCCCATGTCCTCCATGTTATTTGTTATGCTCCACAAATAAGTGAAACCATATGATAATTGACTCTCTCAGCTTGACTTATTTCACTCAGCATAATCTCTTCCAGTCCCGTCCATGTTGCTACAAAAGTTGGGTATTCATCCTTTCTGATGGAGGCATAATACTCCATAGTGTATATGGACCACATCTTCCTTATCCATTCGTCAATTGAAGGGCATCTTGGTTCTTTCCAGAGTTTGGCGACCATGGCCAGTGCTGCCATAAACTTTGGGGTACAGATGGCCCTTCTTTTCACGACATCTGTATCTTTGGGGTTAATACCCAGTAGTGCAATTGCAGGGTCATAGGGAAGCTCTATTTTTAATTTCTTAAGGAATTTCCACACTGTTCTCCAAAGTGGCTGCACCAACTTGCATTCCCACCAACAGTGTAAGAGGGTTCCCCTTTCTCCACATCCTCTCCAACACACATTGTTTCCTGTCTTGCTAATTTTGGCCATTCTAACTGGTGTAAGGTGGTATCTCAATGTGGTTTTAATTTGAATCTCCCTGCTGGCTAGTGAAGATGCAACCTGAGAGTTTTAAAATGATACACTAATGTAGATTGCAGTAATGAGAATGATAGTCCCTAAGCAGTTTCTGTAATGAAGGTTTTTGTTGTTGTTGTTGTTGTTGTTCACTTCCTGCCTGGGAATGTGTAGCATGAATTAGTTAAGGGCTGAAATGTATCAGTGAGTACATGAACTTGTGATTTGGAGGAGTGAGGAGACATTCTTGAAATCAAGCAAATCTTTTCAGTTACTAAGCATACCACCAATGGATTTTTCTGCAGAAAAAAACAAGAGGGGGAAATAAAGGGAGAGAGAGAGAGAGAGAAAACGAAGAGGCACATAAGTGCTAAGGTGGATAGAACAACAATATCTGAGAGTTTTGAAGGGGCGAGGGGTAAGAGGTTGGGGGAACCAGGTGGTGGGTATTAGAGAGGGCACAGATTGTGAGCACTGGGTGTGGTGCAAAAACAATGAATACTTTTATGCTGAAAAGAAATTTAAAAATATATATTTAATAAATAGATTACCCTAGATTAAAAAAAATCAACAATATGCCGGGTACCATCATTTGAGCCAGTTTGCTACTCATATCTATGCATAAATTCAAATATAATTAAATTCTACCACAACCTTTTGATGTAAGCATCAGGATGTCTGCTGGACAATTGTGGAAGCAGGTGTTTGTTACATTCATTAGCCAGTTCTGGAGAGAGTTGAACAATTGGTAAAATAACTTGTCCAACCTAGCAATTGAACCAGATTTTGGATCCATGTCTTCCCAAAGCTTTGCTTTTTCTCATACTCATTGATCCTTGATACGATCCATCATTTCAGTCAGAAAAATGCCTGAGAAAATAATGGGAGCCAAAAATAAAACTCAAATCCTAATCTCCACTCCATGGAGGCCATCAGATCTATGTCACTTCAGGGGGTAAGGAAAGAGTTCTTGATGACGTTATCAGAGAAAACCAAGCCCCAGAAGACTGCAGGGGAGCTGGATTGGGAAAATGAGCAACTGAAGCACAACACAACTGGAATCCAGGAAAGGTGCAGCCTCCCAACAGACACCAAGTATACAAAAGATAGCATTCCAGGGCTGTCAATGGCTCCAACTGGAGGACACAGGGTCCGTGTTTAACAGTGCTAAGGAAATAGGAATCCTCATCTGCTCCCCTTTAAATAACAAGTCCAGGAACTAGCATAAGACTTCTGCTCATGACAAGTAAAGATTTCAGGCTGTTTCCTTATAATTCCACACCCTCCCTTACCCATCTCCCACTGAACTAAGGGTCTCTGCATTTCTGCTAAAGTCTCTCAAAAGAGAGAGGGTGATGAGGAATATTGCATTTCAACTTTTTACCTTCTCTGCCTCCCCCTCCCAGGTGCCTCCTATTGTGGATTTATATAGGAAAAGCAACAGGAAGGGAAAGCCCCACTAACTGTCACACTACATGATGGTGGAATTGTTCTCTTCCTTTTCACAGTATCTATCCTGTTTTTAATTTTTTAAGCAAGCTCTGCACCCAACATAGGGCTCAAACTCGCAACCCTGAGACCAAGAGTCACATGCTCTACCAACTGAGCCAGCCAGGTGTCCCTCCTAGTATGTGTTCTGCAAGGCATTTAGCATAGCTCTGGTTATCAGCCAGCACATGACAGATATTCTGGTTGAAAACTCACCCATGCTTTACCTAGTTGACAAGCTTGTATAAATAATTATGGAAATTTAGCCATAATCAAAGCATCTCTGATTCTCCACAGATGAGGAAAGGAAGTGAAATTTTCTAAACTCATACGAACATCATTGAATATGACTCCTGGCTTCTTTTTGTTTGCTTATCATTTACTAGTGTGTATATACATAGGTATGCATGTGTATATATGTATGTATGTATGTATATGCATGCATGTATGTGTATGTGTGTATATGCATATATATACATATGTTTGTGTGTGTATATATACATATGGATATATGAATGTGTGTACATATATGTGTTTAAATATATATGTAATTGCTTTTCACAAGATCTAAGTAAATGTTTTGTCTTTCAAGCTTTTATTTAAGAGCAATGATACATGATGGATTTTAGATCTTATTAAAAGCAATTATAAACAGGGGCACCTGGGTGGCTCAGTCGGTTGAGCCTCTGCCTTCTGCTCAGGTCATGATCTCAGGGTCCTAGGATTGAGCCCTGCATCGGGCTCTCTGCTCAGCAGATCGTCTGCTTCTTCCTCTCCCTCTGCTCATTCCTTCTGCTCACTCTCTCTCTCTCTCAAATAGATTAAAAAGAAAATTAAAAATAAATTATAAATAATAAAATATTGTTATATATTCTATTATGAGGAATTAATGTTATCAATAAAATGCATGGATCTTAAAGTATAGAGTTTGATATATCTCCATAGATGCTTACACTCCTATAAACCACAATGACAATCCAGATATACAATAATTCCATACTGCAACATTTCCATTGTCCCAGAGAGTCATGACTCTTTCCATTAAAACCCACCAGCCACCCAGTACCCTTTCCCCAGCCCAACTCCAGATCAATCAGTTTTTTGATTTATATCACTGCAGATAGTGTTCACCTGTTCTTGAACTTCATGAAGTGGCGGGGGTGGTGGGAGGTTGGGGTACCGGGTCGTGGGTATTATGGAGGGCACGGATTGCATGGAGCACTGGGTGTGGTGAAAAAATAATACTGTTTTTCTGAAAATAAATAAATTAATTTATTAAGAAAAAAACTGTTTAATAACAAAAAAAAGAAAAAAAAAACGAGACCTATGGTATAACTCTTTTTTTGTCTGCCTTTCTTGCCATTCATCTATCTGGTATGCATTGCTATTTTAGCCTTATCCATTTTTCTTCTAATGGTCATTTGGGTTCTTTCCAGTTTGTTTCCTTTTGCTTGTGTTCTGTTTTAAAGCTGTAATCAATATTCTCGTATATATCTCTTTTGTAGACATACGTTTTCATTTCTTTGGGGTGAATATCTATGGAAGGAATTTATGTTCATATTGTGTATATTTAGCATTCTAGGAAATTGCTGCACAGTTTTTCAAAGGGTGCCATTTTACACTCCCTCTGGCAGTGGGTCAGAGTTGAAATTGCTCTGCATTTTGTCCAAAATTTGGAAATTGTGATTATTATTGATGTTCCCCTGTCTTTGATGTATCACCCCCCCCCCCCAATGGCTGATTTCAGGAACTTTTCTTTATCTTGGCTTTCAGTCATTTGACAATGATAGATATTAGTGTTGTTTTTTTTATTTATATTGATTTCCTTGGGACTCACGGAGATTCTAGAGGATTTGCACCACTCCTGGCACTTATTCCTCTGGACCAAGATTGTAAATTGTAGCTACAAGAGATAGAAATAATCAGGTACAAGAAGGGATGGTGTACCTAGTTGTGTTCATTGCCAAGCATCTGAGCAAGGATCCAGACCTCCTATGACTGGGGTCACTATAATGACTCTCTGACCTAGAAAGCCATGTTATAGTTCTAGGCTCAAAGACGCTTACCACCACTTCTGTCCTCATTTCCATAAGAATCCCCTTTCATTGATCTATCTTAAATAGTTTTAAACCCTGCAACACAAAGAGTTAACATTTATCCATGATATTTGTTACTAGAGGCATGAAGCATAAAGTGTGTTAGCCCATCTCTCTTCCCTTCAGAGCATTCCGATTCTTGTTCTGCCCTGGGATCATGGTAATATCCCCACAGAGTACTCTTCCCCCTAGCAATACTTACCTATTCTACTTATCCCATCATATTTCTGAAGGATAAAAACATATATTTTTTTCTTTAATTTTTTAACTTAATTCCAAAGGAGCTGCTAGTTACTGGTACTGGTTTAGGACATTTGATCCCTAAGCCAGATGAAGCAGAAACTAATGATCTGTCCGTATCCCCTTGATTCTTACCACTCAAGTCAATTCTATATCATTTCCAACTGTCAACATCTCCATTTCTTTACCTAAGGCTCCCTCTGTCCTCCAGAACCCATTCTGCCCATACACATAATGGTGTTAATGTGCCAGAAATGTATGTACCCCTCTTCCTCTGCAAGCAAAACTCAACAAAATGACTTAAAGGAATAGGTATATGACCATAGCACCTCCTAGGACAACACTGAGGTACGCATTCTGTTCTGGCTCCCAGAGTTTTCCAGAGGGATTAGGCTACAACTGCCCTATTGGTCGCTTGTTCAATAATGCGCTCTTCAATGCCACATTGGAATTCTTTCTGTCTTACCAGGGCTCAACCCCAAATAACAACTTGCCCTTGAATCCTTGCCTCTGAAGGTGCTTCTAAGGGAAACCAGGTAGCATAGTCACATGTTAAGAAAAGTCTTCAATGCCTCAATCCCAAAGACAGTCTTGAAAATGTCTGTGTTCTTTCCTGGACACTAGAATGCATGTGCACGCTTATGCCTTAGAACAAGAAGAATTCGTATTTTCCCAGCCATCAGTTTGCAACTAAGTAACAGTAACTCTTGAGTCCCTAGAGACAATTCACTACTGTCTCTTGATTTGCAGCCCACTGTGAAATGGCTCCTGATGCTCCTCACCATCTGGGTATGAATTTTTCACATCTGCAAGAAGTACTCCTGTGCCTTGGCTCTGGTGCCTATGCCTGCCTGCAGGGCACATCTGCAGAGGTAAAATGCTTCATGCCTGTGTTAGCCATGGATGTGGATCCTCAACCATGCTGCTCATGGCACGTCATCCGGTTAAGCTGCCTTAAAGGTGGAAACAGGAATGAGCTGCTGGGATGGCTCCTCCTACCTGCCAGGCTAAATGTCTTGATTATTTCCTTTTGCAACACCCTAGTAGAAGTCCTCTGTTCAGAGTTAACTGAGCCAGATCCGCCCAGATCAGACCACATGCTGGTCAGTCTTAAAAAGTGTTTGATAAATCCTTTGTGTTATTCCTTTGTACCGCCTCCCAAAGGAAAAAGGTGTTTTTCTTCTTTCTCTCTCCTTATAAAGAAGAAAAGACAGCTTCCCTCATGGAACACGCCCTGTAAGCTCTACTTCCTTCAATAATCTTCTTTTTCTCCTTCCCTCTCCCACCCCAGACATCTCTTTTTTAAATTGGGTCACTTGATTTAAGTCTTTGGTCCCCTCATAATAATTTAACCATATGAAAATCAAAAAATTATGCACTCAGGATAGGAAGAGGCTACAGAAGTAGACACCTCTGTTCTAGGAATGAGGAGATAGACAAGAAGACTTCTGAGTAATTTTCCAGAAGTCAAAAAAAGAAAGTTAGCAGAAGCACAGGAAATAGAATCTAGGTTTCAACATCTGTCCAGTGCTCTTGATGTACAGCAAACAGAATTTTGGTATGAAAGTGGCTTGTAGCCTATGAAATATAATAAAAATATGATTAGAGAAGCTGAAGACATGTTACAAATTCAAGTAATAAATATTATGTCCTAGGCACTGTTCTAGATGCAACAGGGAATGAAATGGAAAAATATCTCTGCTTTTGGGAACTTACATTTTAATGGGTGAGACAGATAATAAATAAGCCCATAAATAAATAAGGTACATAACGGGTTAGATGTTTTAAGCACCACAGTGAAAAATCATGCACAGAAAGGGAGTACGGAACCCAAGAAGAAGTAATGTGAATTATAGTTTAAGATGCTTATTTGGGAAAATCCTCACTCATGCAGTAACATCTGAGCAACGGTGTTTGTTTCAGTCTGCTTTCTTTGCATGGAAGTTTCTCCCCTCATTATTCTCCTGACCAACTTGTACTCATTCTTGGGGACCCTCTCTCAAAGAGATTTGTGAAATATCATCATTCCAAATAAGGTCTGCCAGGCTTGTATGTGTTTTGATCAAATATACGTATCATGCTTTGAAACAGCACATTTATTTGATTATTTGTTAGTGTCTCTGTCTCCACCACTAACCTATCATTCTTATAAGTTCCTGGGACAGAAATACTTGTCTTTTTGGCATTATATCGCCAGCACCCCAGGATTGTGATGGGCTCATACTAGGCTTAAAAACTTATTTAATGCACAGACGGTCAAGTGGGTAGATGGATGGATGAATGGATGGATAGAGTAGAAATCAGGAAAAAGAAACATAGAATAGATGTAGTTGTTAGCCTCCAAATACGATGCCATCAAATCCTCCCCTCGCTCTATATATATGCATGCTGCCACTGACATAAAGGTAGGATACAATTTCCATCCTCTCTATTCTGGATGGGACAATATGACTTACTTAATCAATGTACCATGGCAGAAGTGACACTTGGGGATTTCTGAGGCTATGACTAAGGAAGTTTGCAACATCTTCCTGCATCTCTGGAAACACCCACTCTAGAAGCTGGCTGCCATGTTGGAAGTCTGACTCTGCTGAGACCTCCAGGTTGTGGGAAAGACTGAGGTAGGTACATGGAGATGGAATGTGACAGGAGAGAACCTAATAACCTAGTTGCTATCTGTTTGTGACACCATAAGAAAATTCAAGCAAAATAGTTCAGCTGACCTCAGGGGTCTATAGAACTATGGAGTATCATAATAAATTGTTGTTTTAAGCCACTGAATTTTGGAACATTTTGTTATACAGTAGTGGATAAATAGAACACCTAGAAAAATAACATATTGAGATGCTTAGAAAGCCATTTGAAACATCCGACAGCCATAAAAAACAGAAAAGGTAGGTATGAATGAACTCATTTTAGAGATGACAAAATATGAAGGGTACAGAAGTTAGTTGAGTGGCATACTCAGAATTCCTCTCTAGAATAAAAAGGGAGCCAGTAGATAGAAAGAAGAGGACATGTAAACAGAAGATTTCCCGCCTCCAGAACATGTATAATCTTTCCCAAATCCTGAACTGACTTTAATTGAAGACAAAAATATATAATCCATGTTGTCTTTACCCACCCATCATGAGTGGCTGACACATTAGTTAAAATTGAAAAAAAAAAAAACAAAAAAAAAACAAAAACAAAAAAAAACGAAGTCTTTTTTTCCTGGAATAACAATAGCCTCTGTCCTCCCACTCTCCAGAGCACACACACCTGGGAAATATGTCCTCATACTCTTGGGTCCTTCTAGCTACTCCCCAACTTAATCCAATCATTTAGTGACTACCAAGAAACCCAACAGAGCAAAAAGTTCAAAGCTACTTCCTGTTAATTAGCCCAGGCAGTTTTGAGGTTCCCAGCTGTTCAATTCATTTTCATGTGTGGTGTCCCCAGTTAGGCCAACCCTGTCTGGAATTTCTGGAGCTGCAACTTGGTAATCAGTGGGGGATGCACCAAGTTAATATAAGGTCAAGGTAGATTTTCTTTAGAGGCTCCTCCAGTACAACACTTCAAAGTCACTTACCAGAGTAAAAACTGTATTTCATATACATTATGAAAAATAAATGCTCAGCTGCTAAAAGGAATATATCAATGTTAAAAACCTGGCCTTTCCCTTAATGCTATCATCCAAAGGAAAGGCCACTAGGTTCTTTCCTTCACTTGTCCAACCCTGTTCTTGTGTTTCGAAATACACTGTCCATCAATAACAAGTTGTCCTTTCCTTTCCTTTCCTTCTGGCCAAAAGATCCACATGTTGGATGACAGACCAAGGAATCCATTTAGCTCTAAGCACCTGCCATGTAAATGTTATTTTTTTTCCATTTTTTTTCTTTTCTTTTCTTTTTTTTTTTTTTTTTTTTTTTTTTTCCATTTTTTTTTTTTTCTTTTTTTTTTTTTTTTTTTTTTGTTCAGTTAGCCAACATGGAGTACATCATTTGTTTTTGATCTAGTGTTCAACAATTCATTAGTTGTATATGATGAACACCCAGTTTTCATCACAACACATGCCCTCTTTAATACCCATCACTCTGTTACCCCAACTCCCCCATGCCCCTCCCTTCTGTAACCCTCAGTTTCTTTCCCAGAGTCTCTCATGGTTTGTCTCTCTGATTTCCTCCCATTCAGTTTCCCCTATGGTCCTCTGTGCTACTCCTTATGGTCCACATATGAGTGAAACCATATGATAATTGTCTTTTTCTGCTTGACTTACTTCACTTAGCATAATCCCCTCCAGTTCTACCCATGTCAATGCAGAAGATGGCTCTTGAGAAAATGGGTCTTCTTTTCTTGCATAAACCCTATGGAAGACATATTTACCACAGTGCCTCCCATGCCTACAACTACTTTGAAAAGAAATTGCCCATCCACAGGACCCACAGAAGTGGGCAGTGCCAAGAGACATGGCTGGCTGACCAGCACGGCCAATCCATGGCCCAGAGAGTGTCTCGTCATCATGCATTTAAGTGAAATTCAGGCTTAGTCAATCAAATCTTTCCACTCTCTGCACTTCACACAACTCCTGAGCAAAAGTAACATCAGCAACAGAAGCAGCTGCTCACAACCATAGCAGAGGGAGAGGTTTGATGGGACACACAGAGCCTGGAGTGAGCCAGAGTGATGAGTAGTTGATGAAATCAGAAATGAATCAAGGATGTAAACAGCAGGCTGGCAGCAAGAGGAAATTGGAGCAGATGTGACATGTAGGGTCAACCTGAGAAGGTGAAAGAAACCATTCAGGTCCTTTGCACAGCATTGGCTTCCAAAGGCTCTCTGGCTTTTAGATCCTGAGTGAGTCTTGGTTTGTGTGCATCTTCACACTCTCCTATTCACTTAAGCTGGAGTGAGCACATATCCTTCATCAGAATGTTGGCAATGCACTTTGGAGTAGAGGCTGCCCTGGATTTTGCCGCTAAGTGTTGGTAGGGAAGCTGTTGCATGGTCTTGAGTGACCTCCTGAGGGCTGCGATGAGCAATCATGCCCCTCTGAGGGGGCTGGTGTAAATGGTCCCCAGTAAGCCCCTATCGCTGGAAAGATGGGTCCCTGGCCCATTTAATGTTCCCATCTGGAATACAAAAAATTTTTGTGAGAAAAATTAAGCTTAGACTATTGGCCCACAAAACACCGGGCCATCTTCCTGGCCTCTCTGAAACCCATTTTACATTTCAACTGGAAAATGTTGACATGCTGATTACTGGGAGGCTTCTAAGGGTCCTGGGTGGTTTGTGGCATGTGTCCCTCCCTCCTCACATGCATTTGCCACCTCTGAATACCCTTTTATGACTCCATCTAACCAACGTCCTTCAGAATTGGATGTTTCTCCTCCTTATGCTCCTCCACAGGCCCATGGATGATGACTTCATTGTTGTCCTTTATTTTTATCTACCAGTTCCTAAGACCAATTCAAATTCTTAAATTTTTTGCCCCAAACTAATAACAGCTTTGGTTTTACCTTACCATAAAAGCAATATATGTGTATTGTACATAATCTGAAAAATACAAGAGAAATGACAGATGAAACAAAATTTCCAACCCAGAGGCAACTAAGAGTAGTATTTTGGAATTCTTTTTGACTTATTTTTCCATGAATATATTTATTTGTAAATATGCAATCTGATGTTTTTGAATTTTATATATTCTGATATTTTCTCTTAACATTGTTTCATGAATATTTTAGATTATCATTAAATATCTTCAAAAACATCCATTTAAATTCATTGCAAAATATCTTATCAGATGAAAAGACAATATTTTACTCAAATGTTTCTCTAATCTTGTACATTTAGTTCAATACTTCAATGATCATGTTCTTAAAAAGCAGTTGGTATTATAACATTGGGTCTCATTATAGTACAGACAGCAGGTGCAACAGATGACATAGGGACTCACAGTGAGCACTGCAACTAGTGCACCTGCATTTGCTTGTACATGACTTCAGGCAAGGTGTTTACAATCTTGCACTTCAGCTTCCTCCTCTCTGAAATGGGATCATGAAAGTCCTTTCCTCTTAGGGTTGTTGGGAGGAGTAAATGAGTTAACAACTGCAAATAGCTTTTGACTAAGCTGCTGTGAATACAGAAAGGAGTTTATCCCCACTCCTGATATTGACTCTGCAGTGGATGCATATTTGTGGTTAAAATGTGGCTTCCTTCATTCTCCCCCTCTCTCCACTATTTACAGAGGAAGAGGATGGACCTTTCTTGGTAGGAGTTTAGAAGAAGAGATTGGTATGTGCTGTATAATAGGTCGTATAGTGGCACCTCAAAAAGATACGTCCAAGTCCTAATCCCAGAAACCTACGGGTGTGAGCTTATTTAGCAAAAGGTCTTTTACTGAGGTAACCAAGTTAAGACTCAAGAGATGAGATCATCCTGGATTGAAGGTGGTCCCCAAAGCCAATGACTGGTATCCATTAAGAGAAAAGCACCCAGATATTTGACAGAGACACAAAGAAGAAGTGGTAGGAAGCCCCCTGGGAAGACAGAAGCAGAAATTGGGATGATGTGACCACAAGTCAAAAAAGAACAGCAGCTACCTGAGGTTAGAAGGAGCACCTAGAGGCACCTGCTGACACCTTAATTTTGGATTTCTGGCCTCCAGAATTGCGAGAGAATAGATTCTATTGTTTTAAGCCTCACAGATTGTTTTGGCAGCCATAGGAGAACCGATACAGTTAGCCTAGTCCCTTTTGCTGGGTGGTAAAGAACCCATTGAGACCAATGGAATTCTTCACATCTAGTGCTTACATGGACAGCATGCCACAGGCAGGGCTTGGAGCACCTAGTACTTCCTACACCAAGATGGACAAATTTGTCCAACAAAAAGGAACAACAAGCAAGAAAGACTGCTTGCTGATAGACACTTGTCACTTTCTTCCATTTCAGCTTAATCAGAATTAAATTAAATCCTTTCATCTCTGTCCCTTTCACAGTATTAGGAATCAGGAGGGTAGCTACAATCCCTTTCACAGTATTAGGAATCAGGAGGGTAGCTACAATCCAGCAGCTACAGTGAACTTTATTATTTTTATCTTTGAATTCATCTCTATCTGCCCTTAGGGTAAAAGTGAAATTCTTTTATACAAGGACGGCCCTTATACATACTTCATTTTGAGCCACTATGCATTTTTCACCTTATATGTGTATGATTTCTGAAAGTGTCTGCCCTGTCTCAGGCCACTGTGATCTCAGCACTGAGTGTAGGATGCTCACCTGTGGCTGGTTTTTGAATTAATTATTTCTTAATCTCTTCATGCTAATCTAATACTGTGTTAGATTTGCTCAGAACTCTATGGACTTGAGCCAGCATCATCTCTCTGTTTCTTGTGCCCCTGCATCATGCCCTTTTCATGCCAGGTTCCTCCTCCCCATCACTGGCTGAGAGCCTCATAATAGAGCATTAATAATCTGGTAATGGCCAGCAATGTTGAAGTCCTTATATGGTTGCTCATCCCATAGAATCACAAACACATGAAAACATGGCATGATGTTTTCACTGAAACTTTATGCATAGTCATTTTTATGCTCTGCTTCTCCAATTTAATCCAATTTTTTTTCCACATACAAAATTTGGTCTTTCCTAAGTGACCCATGCCCGCAACTCCACACTCGAAAAATCCAGAACTCCTACCACACATGTTTAGGAGTACAGAGGCAGGATTGATTAAAAAAAAAAAAAAAAAAAAAAAAAAAAAGCTATTGTCCTTCCCATCACTTGTTAACTAAGTTATATGATAATTCATAATGATTCTACATTCCTTTTTTTTTTTTTTAATCTTTTCTAAAATTTTTATTTATTTTTTTAAATTTATTTTCAGTGTTCCAGAATTCATTGTTTATGCACCACACCAGTGCTCTATGCAATATGTGCCCTCCATAATACCCACCACCAGGCTCACCCACTCTCCCACCCCCCTTCCCTCCAAAACCCTCAGATTGTTTTTTCAGAGTCCACAGTCTCTCTTGGTTCATCTCCTCCTCCAATTTCCCCCAACTCCCTTCTCCTCTCCATCTCCCCATGTCCTCCATGTTATTTGTTATGCTCCACAAATAAGTGAAACCATATGATAATTGACTCTCTCAGCTTGACTTATTTCACTCAGCATAGTCTCTTCCAGTCCTGTCCATGTTGCTACAAAAGTTGGGTATTCATCCTTTCTGATGGAGGCATAATACTCCATAGTATATATGGACCATATCTTCCTTATTCATTCGTCTATTGAAGGTCATCTTGGTTCTTTCCACAGTTTGGCAACTGTGGCCATTGATGCTATGAACATTGGGGTACAAATGGCCCTTCTTTTCACTACATCTGTATCTTTGGGATAAATACCCAGTAGTGCAGTTGCAGGGTCATAGGGAAGCTCTATTTTTAATTTCTTAAGGAATCTCCACACTGTTTTCCAAAGTGACTGCACCAACTTGCATTCCCACCAACAGTGTAAGAGGGTTCCCCTTTCTCCATATCCTCTCCAACACATGTTTACTGTCTTGTTAATTTTGGCTATTCTAACTGGTGTAAAATGGTATCTCAAAGTGGTTTTGATTTGAATCTCCCTGATGGCTAGTGATGATGAATGAACATTTTTTCATGAGTCTGTTAGCCATTTATATGTCTTCTTTGGAGAAATGTCTGTTCATGTCTTCTGCCCATTTTTTGACATGATTATCTGTTTTGCGTGCATTGAGTTTAAGGAGTTATTTATAGATCTTGGATATCAGCCCTTTGTCTGTATCGTCATTTGCGAATATCTTCTTCCATTCCGTGGGTTGCCTCTTTGTTTTGTTGACTGTTTCCTTTGCTGTGCAGAAGCTTTTGATCTCGATTAAGTTCCAAATATTCATTTTTGCTTTTGTTTCCTTTGCCTTTGGAGACATGTCTTGAAAGAAGTTGCTGTGGCCGATGTCAAAGAGGTTACTGCCTATGTTCTCCTTTGTGATTCTGATGGATTCCTGCGTCACGTTGAGGTCTTTTATCCATTTTGAGTTTATATTTGTGTATGGTGTAAGAGAATGGTCGGGTTTCATTCTTCTACACATAGCTGTCCAATTTTCTCAGCACCATTTATTGAAGAGACTATCTTTTCCCCACTGTATATTTGTTCATGCTTTGCCAGAGATTATTTGCCCATAGACTTGAGGGTCCATATCTGGGCTCTCTACTCTGTTCCACTGGTCTATGTGTCTGTTTTTATGCCAGTACCATGCTGTCTTGGTGATCACAGCTTTGCAGTAAAGCTTGAAATCAGGCAATGTGATGCCCCCAGTTTTGTTTTTCTTTTTCAACATTTCTTTAGCAATTTGGGGTTTCTTCAGATTCCACACAAATTTTAGGATTGTTTGCTCCAGCTCTTTGAAAAATGCTGGTGGAATTTTGATTGGAATGACATTGAAAGTATAGATTGCTTTAGGCAGCATGGACATTTTAACAATGTTTATTCTTCTGATCCATGAGGATGGAATGATCTTCCATCTTTTTGTTTCTTCTTCAATTTCTTTCACAAGTATTCTGTAGTTCCCCGAGCACAGATCCTTTACCTTTTTGGTTTGGTTTATTCCTAGGTATCTTATGATTCTTGGTGCTATAGTAAATGGAATTGATTCTATATTCCTAATTCTTATTTGTTCAATTGGATTATAAAAACCTGGTATAGTATGGTCCTCAAACCTTAGTAGGGGTTTAGAAGAAAGGCTGCCCAGACCTCTATGCTTTAATGGATCCCTTAAATCACACACACACACATGATATTCAAGGAAATGCGAATGTCTCTTTTCCTTTCAGTCAGGTGCTTCATGCTAACATACAGAAGCCTTAAAAACAATAAACATCCTCTCAAGATTCACACTATTCAGACCCCAGGGAATGCTATCCATATCTCTTGCTCTATAACCTTGAAGCAGAGATGACTGCATCCTAATGACTTGAAGGTTTGTAGGTTATACCATCTGCTGACTTTGAACATGGATGCTGCTTTAGAATCCAAGGAGGATTTGAGAAGAGGAAGTAGTAAGAAAAGATAGATTAATTAGTTTACCACATCTTCCCTTTCAGATGGCATGAATGCATTAAATTATTGCATAATAAGGAGAAGTTTTGTGGTAATGACAAGAGTCCATTTTGTTCTAATTCATAGTACTAGTGATATGAAAGAAATAGGTAAGAAATACATTTAAATAGTGTCTATTTTGATTTATAACTTTTAAATATTTAAACTTGGCATGTGACATGTGAGTGTGCATTTATTCTTCTGGTGTGGACCCTGCAAATGAAAGGGGTGGGACTTTCTGGATGGAGGTACCATGACTAGTACTCCTAAACTTGCCCTCTATTTAGCTCAGGACTGCTCTACATTTAGGAAGTATCAGTGAATATTTGTCAGACATATCAAAGCTAAATAATGGGGGTTGAATCTTCTTGAGGGTAAGAGAAAGCAACCTATTTTGAGATCCACATCTAAGGAAACTGAATAGGTTTATCAGGGGAGCCCCAGGCAGAAACCAATGTAACTCAGCTTGAGGGTAGGATTTGCAGAGACAGGAAATGAGAGCAGGAAAAGTGCTTTTGAGAACTGAATAGAGTTTTGAAGATAGGACTTATCCCAAAAGGTGTCATTTTCTTTTCCCATAAATGAGGATGCAAAGAAATTTCTCTCACAGAAAAAGGAAACAGAGACCATGGAAGTAATCACAGAAAGACGACTGTGCAGGGAAATGGGGCACCTTGTGCAATTTCCACATGTTGGGATTTTCACATGTCATGTAGGCACACCACCACACGAAGGCCATATTTTGGGCACCTGCACCTCATAGAGAAGCCCACGATCTTCAGGTCTGTGAAGATATAAGGAATGAAGTAACCAGTATTCCCAAGATGACTATGTGGTTGGGATGACACAGAAACAGAACACTGGGGCCTGAGGAAGGAGAGAAGGAGAGCTTAGTGGTTGTATACATCTGTCACACCACAGTTGCAGTAGAAACTACAAACTGGTTGAATTCATCATCTAGGTATGATTTTTCTCAAGTAATCTTTTTTTGAAAAAACCTTTATGAAATTAAATCCTATGCTAAGAATTTGTTCAGGCATAACTAAGAAAGGGGTCATGCTATTGAGAACGTTAGCAAAAATTCCGGTGCCTAGAGAGAATAATCTAGAAAAAAAAATACTTCTTACTGAATGACAAAGGAAAAGAAGGTGAAATGATAATAAGGCAAATGCATAATGCAAACTCTGTGCCTTCAGAACCTTTACTATTCTTTATCATACAATCACAATCACACTAGATGAAAGCTGGTATGAACCCTGAGATATAAATGAGTACTGTAGGATGCATAGAATGTAATTAATATGTCTGAGACCATGGAGTCAGTGAATGGTCATGCCGGGATTCAAATTCAAGACATGCCACCTTGAAGTCCTGATTTATGGCATTTAGCACTCTGCTTCTGACCTCAGTACTAACACATATGATTGACTTAACACTGCAGGCAAATGACATTTGTCGTTTGTGTTTTCATTTCCTATTGTTGCTATAGCAGATTACTGTGCATTGGATGGATTACACCAACACACACTTGTTTTGTTCACATCCAAAATGGGGCAACAAGACTGCACTGTTTCTGGAGTCTGTAAGGGAAAATATGTTTCATTGACTAATCCAGTTTTTAGAAGCCACTTTCACGCTTATGTCTCCTTCTTCCATTTTCAAAGCTTTCACTTTGCTGCTATTATCATATCTTTTTTTTTTTTTCCTGACTTTGACCCTCCCAATTCCCCTTCTAAGGACCCTTTTGACAATATTAAGTCAACCTGGACCATCCCCCCATTTCAAATTCATTAACGTAATTGCATCTTACAAGGTCTTTTTCACTTTAAAGGTAATATATTCACAAGGTCCAGAGATTAGGAAATGGACATAATGGTGGGGGTCATTATTGAACCTACCAATTGTTCCTTATAGATTGATAATGACAGGAAGTTTTGCCTTTATTGAATGCTGATAGAGCTCAGAAGCCTCCTACAGACAATGAGGGGTCAGAGTGTCTCCCTGACCCACTGCCCATCTACATTACACAGAACCTGTAATTCTATGATTGCAGAACAAAATGTAGAGTGGTACCAGGGGAATCAAAGTAGGTGACAACAAGAGACAATGGTCTTTGGTTGATAGACTCTTACTTCTAGATAGTTGGAGGCCCTGTCCCAAAGACCCTGCCTTGGCAGAGTCTAAACAGCCAAGTGTCCACAAGCTCCCTGGGATGAGATTAGTCTGGAGAAAGCACTTGATCAAGAAGACAGGACATCCACCCTGGAAGAAAAGGTGAGATAATTTTGCTTCAAAATTATGCACAAAATTACATGATCCATAAAAATGAAATGGCCAAAGAAGTTAAACTGAGCAAGTTCTCTTTCCTTTTCTCACTATCAGGTATGCATTATGCATCAGCTCTGGAGATTTCACCATCTTGGGTTTCAGTTTCCTCATTGGCAAAGTGGCAGTGATAATGTCCTAGTAATGTTGGGCATGTTGGAAGGATAGACTGGATTACACTTTACACTGTAGATGGCTCACCTCAACACTTGGCATTTAACCCAAAATAACAGCTTTTTTTCACTGTGGTTCAATGTCATATCCAGTTTGCTTCTCAGACTGGTTGTGTAACCTTTGGCTCTGTTTCTATGATCTCTGCTTTTCCTCATTGAAGGGCAGAATAATAAATATTTACCTAAGAGGGTTACTAAAATAAGAAAACCTATCAGAGGTCACAATTCACATGCTGTGTACCATATTGCTGTCTTGTGACTCATGGTTTATATGACATTTTCAGAGTTCTGAGGCAAACAGATAAGAGGTATATTTTACAAGCCTGATATGTTTTGGTGTTAAGGATTGAGTGTATTCTAGCAAATTCATTCATCAGTGAGTGGCTATGCCAATGATGTTCATCTCTGTTCTGTTCTCTGCTTGTGCAGAATGTCTCCCCATTCTGTAATGTCTTCTTTCTCTTCTTCACAGAATATCCCCCATGGGATATACCACTGATCCTTCCCTTGCTCTCTCATTTTTCTGTCTCTGTGTCCTCAATGCTGGGATTTTAGCTATCAGTTCATATTAGTTTGTGTTTTCTTGTGAACAAGTCATCTATGGTGTAATACATGTGCAAACATGACTCTCTTGTCTTCAGAGTTCCCCAAAACAGAGGCACTCATTTCCTTCTGTGGACTCAACATAGCCTTTCTAGAAGTGGACACTGGCCTTACATTAGGGTTTAGCACAGCAATCATCTTAATTTGGGTTCACCCAGAACAAACTTGGAAACTAGGATACAGTTATAAATGGTAAAAAAACAAGTAGTGGAGCAGAGGAGTGAGCCCAGAAAGAAAGTAAGCCATAAGGGTTTGTTGTTACCATGGGTTATTGGAGAATTCTAGAACCATGCAGAACATGGTTCTCAGAGTTAGCTCCTCAGAGTTAGCTCACCTGAAGTGCTAATGAATGGATATTTCTACACAGACTTCTATAGTCTTTGAGGGCTGCACACTGATTCCTCACTATTTCTAGCTGGTCACATCATAGGCAGAGTGAACTTAGGCCTGTGTTAAAAGAAATCAGGTGCCAGGTCTTAGATAGCCACCAGGGTGAGAGGATTTGGGAGGACACTGATAGCCTCTGCCCTCGGAGTCAAAAACATAACACTGTAGTCAATTAAAACTGGAATTTCAGGGAAAGGTTCTATTTAGTTTTTTACCAACTTTTCATTCAGCTTGTTTTTTATGGTTGTTGCTATGGAGTTGCTTGAGCTCTTTATATATTTTGGATATGAACCTCTTATCAGATATATGGTTTACAAATATTTTCTCCCATTCCATAAATTTTCTTTTCATTTTGTAGGTTGTTTCCGTTGCTGTGCAGAAACTTAAGTTTAATGTAGTCCTACTTATTAATTTTTGCTTTTATGATTTCTACTTTTGATGTTATATCAAAAAAATCATTTCTAAGACCAATGTCAAAGAGACTTTTCCATATGTTTTCTTTTAGGAATTTTATAGTTCCATTTATTAGGTTGAAGTCTTTAATTTGCTTAAGTTAATTTTTGTGAATGGTGAAATATAGGGTTCCAGTACATTCTTCTACATATGTATATCCAGTATTCCCAATACCAGTTATTGAAGAGACCATCCTTCTCCATTGCATATTTTTGGCTTCCTTGTCAAATACCATTAGATTGTATAAGTGTGGGTTAATTTCTGGGCTGTCTATTGTGTCCCACTGATCTATGTGCTTAATTTTATGCCAGTACCATATTGTTTTAAATACCTTCTGAGGTACAGTTTTAATAATAAAGTATAATGCTTCCAGGTTTGTCCTTCTTTCTCAGAATTAGGATATTTTGAGATTCCATCCAAATTTTAAGATATTTTTTTTTTCTATTTCTGTTAAAAGTAACATTGGGATTTGGGTGGGGATTGCACTGGATGTAGATATGACTTTGTGTACTATGAACCTTTTAACAATATTAATTCTTCCAATCCATGAGCATGGAATCTTTCCAAGTGTTTGTGTCTTCTACAATCTCATTCATCAATATCTTATGCTTTTCAGTGTACAGAAATTTCTTCTCCTTGGTTAAGCATATTTGTAAGTATTTTATTGGTTTTAGTACTCTTGTGAATGAGGTTATTTTACAAATGGCCTTTGGTAAGGGCACCTGGCTGGCTCAGTCAGTAAAGCATACAACTTTTGATCTCGGAGTCATGAGTTCAAGTCCCATACTGGGGGTAGAGCTTACTTTTTTTTTTTTTTTTCCTTAGAGCTTACTTATAAAAACAAAACAAACAAAAAAACTGGCCAACAGATACACTAAAAGGTGCTCGACATCACTCATCATCAGGAAAATGCAAATCAAAACCACAACGAGATACCACCTCACACCTATTAGAATCAATACCACCAAAGAGACAAGAGATAAGAAGTGTTGGAAAGGATTTGGAGAAAAGATAATTCTTTTGTGCTGTTGGTGGGGATGTAAAATGATGCAACTGCTATGGAAAACAGTATAGAGGTTCCTCAAAATATTAAAAATAAAATTACCTATGATCTTGCAATCCCACAACCCCACTTCCAGGTATATATCCAAAAGAAAGGGGACTTCAAATGTATGGTTTACAAATATTTATAAATACACACACACACACACACACACACACACACACCCCGTGGATAGACCTTGAGGATATTAAGCTAAGTGAAAGAAGTCAAGCAAAGAAAGAAAAACACTGTATGGTATCATTTATATGTGAAATCTAAAAAAGCCCAACTCATAGAAAGGGACAGTAGATGGTAGTTACCATGGACTGGGGAGTAGAGGAAATGGGGAGATGCTGGCCAAAGAGTACATGCTTCTGGTTAGAATATGAATAAGTTCTGAGGATATAATACACAGCATTGAATAATTAAAAGTGCTGTATTGTATACTTGAAAGTCGCTAAGAGAATATCTTAAATGTTCTTATCACATAAAAGAAACGATAATTATGTGACATTATGGAGTTACTAGCTAACTCTATGGTGGTAATCATATTGTAATATATGTGTATCAAATCCAAGTCCACACACTGTACACCTTAAACACAATGTTATATGTCAATTATATTACAACAAAATTGGGGGGAAAATGGATTCAAATTGCATGCAAAACTCTGTTTTCTATCAGATACTATACAATTTTAAATTAACTCTAATTCCCTTCTCTAAAACTCATTCCCAGCTTAAAAAAAAAAAAAAAAGATATTAGAATAATACCTACCTTTGGTATTGTAATAAGAATTAAATAAAATAATAGAATTAGTATGCTGCCTAGTAAATTTAAATGATAGCAGTTATTATTATTGTGATGTCACTATTAGCATAACACAATAGTCTGAACACAAAAGTGCCTAATAAATATTTATTGAATCTAAATTTATTTATATCAAAAGTCTATAAAAGAAACTCCAAAAGACATTAACTTGAATTTTCCTTATTTATATTTTTTCCACCACACTACCCAGAATGACAGAAAATTACAGATGTTATTGAAAATAGTTCTTCAAATGTCAGGAACACATTTTAATGTATGTTAACAGAATGACTTTGCTTTCCAGCACTCTACAAAAAATAAACTAATTAGAAGGAAGAAAAGAACATAAAAAGAAAAATATTCTTCAAACAGGACATGAAGAGAGAACTATTCTTCAAATATTTATAGGGTTTTGGCCCCAGAGTCACCCATCTTTTCTTTCTAATTCAATAGTCTCAGGAAGATGGGGGAAGGTGAATGTATAATGAGGGGATTTACAGAGATTTAAAGGTTGAGAGACTTCAGATCAGGCTGGGAGGGTCTGCAAGGTGTTCTCTTCCTCCTTTTTCTGGGTATTAGACAGTGAGTGGGAAAGGGAATTTTGAATTTGGAAGATGTAGAAGGAACAAAGATTCTGAGAAAGGAAGAAAAGACTTTGGTTGTTGCAGTAGTTCTGGTTTTCACGTTGTAAGTTACAGAACTCACATGTCAGGGGAGGGTACTAGCAGGAATCAGTGGAGGGTACTAGCAGGAATCAGTGGATGCATTTTAGGTCCAAGATGTGGGAAGGGATCTCTAGACCTCAGTATAAGGGTGGATGGTAGATCCAGTCTCCTGATCTTCAGGTGACATTCCCAGGAGACAGAGCAACGCAGCCAGGGACAGATGGCTCTACTCTGAGTGGGTCAACAGTGCTGAAAAACAGAGACCCATGGCACAGAGGAAGCCAACCCCTAGCACTTAGTGCTGCTCTATGCTCTGTCTCCCCTGCTTTGTTCTTCTCCTTAGAGACTCCTGGAGAGTTAGAGTAGGGTGAGATAAGCGTTTCTTTAATGCAGAAGTGTCTTTGAATCAAGAATTTGAAAGTGCAGGATAGGACCCAGGAGACAGGTGTGAGTAATTTTAAGGCAGGAGATAAAGGGCTGAAATGCTGAATGTGTTTTCCAAATTGTCCAAACTAATCCACTTAGGATTGTGAGCTTGAGATTCAGGACAGACATGAAGAAGAAAGGATCTGAAATAAATTAAAGAATTAAAATACATTTGAAACACAAAAGAAAACTTTCACCTATGTCGTGTCATATAATCTTAATCACTACCTGGTAAGGAGGAATGAGTAGTCCCATCCTACACAAAAGGAAAGTGATGTTGTAACTGGATATGATTTTCACACTAGTTGTGACACCCCAGCCCAGGCCCTGGCCACATGCTCTGCAATCTAATGAAAGGGGTCTCTATGAGGGCTTGTACCATTACATTTTTTTTTAATTTTTATTTTTTATTACATTATGTTAGTCACCATACAGTAAATCATTAGTTTTTGGTTTAGTTTTCCATGATTCATTGTTTGTGTATAACACTCAGTGCGCCATGCAATCCATGCCCTCCTTAACACCAATCACTGGGCTAACCCATCCCTCTATCCCCCTCCCCTCTAAAACCCTCACTTTGTTTACCAGAGTCCATAGTCTGTCATGGTTCATCTCCCACTCCAATATCCCCCTTTTCATTTTTCCCTTCCTTCTCCTAATGTCCTCCATGCTATTCCTTATGTTCCACCAATAAGTGAAAACATAGGATAATTAACTTTCTCTCTGCTTGACTTATTTCATTTATCATAATCTCCTCTAGTCCCATCCATGTTGATGCAAAAGTTTGGTATTCATTTTTTCTGATGGTTGAGTAATATTCCATTGTATATATGGACTACATCTTCTTTATCCATTTGTCTGTTTAAGGGCATCTCAGCTCTTTCCACAATTTGGCTATTGTAGACATTGCTGCCATGAACATTGGGGTGCATATGGCCGTTCTTTTTGCTACATCTGTATCTTTGGAGTAAATATCCAGTAGGGCAATTGCTGGGTCATAGGGTAGCACTATTTTTAATTTTCTGAGGAACCTCCACACTGTTTTCCAAAGTGGATTCACCAACTTGCATTCCCAACTGCAAGAGGGTTCCCCTTTCTCCATAACCTCTGCAACACTTGTTGTTTCTTACCTTGTCAATTTTTGCCATTCTAACTGGTGTAAGGTGGTATCTCAGTGTGGTTTTGATTGCTGATGGCTAATGAAGATGAACATTTTTTCATGTGTCTCTTAGCCATTTGTATATCTTCTTTTGAGAAGTGTCTGATTACGTCTTCTGCTCACTTTTTACTTAATTATTTGTTTTTTGGATGTTTAGTTTGAGAAGTTCTTTATAGAGCTTGGATATCAGCCTTTTGTCTGTAGTGTCATTTGCAAATATCTTCTCCCATTCTGTGGATAGCCTCTTTGTTTTGTTGACTATTTCCTTTGCTGTGCAGAAGCTTTTAATCTTGATGAAGACCCAAAAATTCATTGTTTGCTTTTGTTTCCCTTGGCTTTGGAGACACATCTTGAAAGAAGTTGCTGTGGCCAATGTCGAGAGGTTACTGCCTATGTTTTCCTCTAAGAATTTGATGGATTGCTGTCTCACATTGAGGTCTTTTCATCCATTTTGAGTTTATCTTTGTGTATGGTGTAAGAGAATGGTTGAGTCTTATTCTTCTGTGTACACCTGTCCAATTTTCCCAGCACCATTTATTGGACACTGTCTTTTTTCCATCAGATATTTTTCCTCCTTTATCAATTAGTTGACCATCGAATTGAGAGCCCATATCTGGGCTCTCTATTCTCTTCCACTGGTCTTTGTGTCTGTTTTTGTGCCAATACCATGCTGTCTTGGTGAATACAGCTTTATAATATAGCTTTAAAACAGGCAACATAATGTCCCCAGCTTTGTTTTCCTTTTTCAACAATTCCTTGGTAATTCAGTGTCTTTTCTATTTCCATACAAATTTTAGGGTTGTTTGTTCCAGCATTTTGAAAAATGCTGTTTGTATTTCAATTGGGATGGTGTTGAAAGTATAGATTGCTCTGGACAGCTAGACATTTTAACAATGTTTATCCTTCTGATCCATGAATATAGAATGTTTTTCCATCTTTTTGCATCTTCTTCAATTTCTCTCATGAATGTTTTGTAGTTCCTAGAGTATAGATTATTTACCTCTTTGGTTAGTTTTATTCCAAGGTATCTTATGGTTTTGAATGCTATCATAAATTGAATTGATCCTCTAATTTATTTCTACAGTCTCATTGTTACTGTATAAGAAAGTAATTTCCGTCCATTCATTTTGTATCCTGCCACATAACTGAATTGCTATATAAGTTCTAGTAATTTGGGGGTGGATTCTTTTGGGTTTTCCACATAGAGTATCATGTCATCTGTGAAAAGAGAGAGTTTGACTTCTTTTTTGCCAATTTGAATGCCATTTATTTCTTTTTGTTGTCTCACTGTTGTTGCTAGGATTTCTGGTACTATGTTGAACAATAGTGGCGAGGGTGGACATTCTTGTTGTGTTCCTCATCTTAAGGCTCTCAGCCCTTCCCCATTGAGAATGATATTCACTGTGGGTTTTTCATAGATGGATTTTTATGAAGTTGAGGAATGTTCCCTCTATCCCTATACTCTGAAAAGTTTGATGCTGTATTTTGTCAAATGCTTTTTTGGCATCAATTGAGAGGACCTTGTGGTTCTTGTCTCTTCTCTTATTTATGTGTTCTATCATATTAATTTATTTGCAAATGTTGAACCACACTTGCATCCGAGAGATAAATTCTGCTCTGGTCAGGATGGATAATCCTTTTAATATACTGTTGGATCTTATTAGCTGGGATCTTGTTGAGAATTTTGGCATCCATATGCATCAGGGGTATTGGTCTGAAATTCTCCTTTTTTTAAAATTTGTTTTATTTTTTCAGTGCTCCAAGATTCACCCCACACCCACCCCACACCCTCCATCCCTTCCAAAACACAGTTTGTTTCTCAGAGTCCACAGTCTCTTTTTTTTATAAGGTCTTTGCCTGGTTTTGAGATCAAGGTAATGCTGGCCTCATAGAAAGAGTGTGGGAATCTTCCTTCTATTTCTATATTTTGAAACAGCTTCAGAAGAATAGATATTATTTCTTCTTTGAAGAAATAATCCATCAGGCCCTGGAGTCTTGTTTTTTGAGAGGTTTTTAATCACTGCTTCAATCTTGTTACAGGTTATGGGTCTATTCAGGTTGTCAGTTTCTTCCTGTTTCAGTCTTGGTAGTTTATAGATTTCCAGAAATGCATCCATTTCTTCCAGGTTGCTTAATTTATTGTCATAGAGCTGTTGATAATAATATATGATAATTGTATTTATTTCCTTAGTGTTAGTCATGATCTCTCTCCTTTCATTCATAATTTTATTAATTTGGGTCCTTTCTCTTTTCTTTTGGGTAAGTCTGGCCAGAGGTTTATTGATCTTATTAATTCTTTCAAAGAACCAGCTTCTAGTTTCATTGATGCATTCTACTGTATTTCTGGTTTCTAATTCATTGATCTCTGCTCTAATCTTAATTATGTCCCTTCTTGTGTGTGGGTTAGGTTTAATTTGTTTTTAATTCTCCAGATTTTTAAGGTGTAAAGATAGTTTGTGTATTTGAAGTCTTTCTTTCTTTCTTTCTTTCTTTCTTTCTTTCTTCTTTCAAGTAAAGCTTGAATGACTATGTATTTCCCTCTTAGACCCAACTTTGCCATATCCCATAGTTTTGGGATCAATGTGTCTTCTTTCTCGTGGGTTTCCATGATTTTCTTTAAGTTCTTCTTTGATTTCTTGGTTGAGCCAAACATTCTCAAGCAGGATGGTCTTTAGCTTCCAAGTGTTTGAATTTCTTCCAAACTTTTTCTTGTGATTGAGTTCCAGTTCAAAGAATTATGGTCTGAGAATATTCAGGGAATAATCTCAGTCTTTTAGTATCAGTTGAGACCTGATTTGTGACCCACCATGTGGTCTATTCTGGAGAAAGCTCCATGTGTGCTTGAGAAGAAAGAATATTCTGTTGTTTTGAGGTGGAATGTTCTGTATATATCTAGGAGGTCCATCTGGTCCAGGGTGTCATTCAAAGCTCTTGTTTCTGTGTTGATTTTTCTGCTTAGATGATTTGTCTATTGCTGAGAGTGGAGTGTTGAGGTCTCCTACTACTAACATTATTATTATTATTATTATTATTATTATTATTATTATTATGTCTATTTGGTTAACAGTTGGCTTATGTAGTTAATTGGCTGTTCCCATGTGGGGGCATAGATATTTATAATTGTTAGACTTCTTATTGGATAGACCCTTTAAGAATGATATAGTGTCCTTCTCAATCTCTAATTACAGTCTTTAATTTAAAATCTAATTTGTCTGATGTGAGAATTGCTACCCCAGCTTCCTTTTGAGGTCTGTTGGTATGAAAGATGGTTATCCATTCCTTCATTTTCAATCTGTATGTAATTTTAGGTTCAAAATGTCTCTTGTAGACAGCATATGGATGGGTCCTATCTTTTTATCCAATCTGTAACCCTGAGCCATTCTATGGGAGCATTTAGGCCTTCACATTGAGCATAATTGTTGAAAGATAAGATTTTATTTTCATCATGTTGCCTGTGAAGTCCTTGTTTCTATAGATTGAATGTGTCTGTTCTATATCACTCTTGGGGTCTTTCTCCTTTTATAGAGCCACCTTAATATTTTTGCAGGCCTGGCTTAGTGGTCATATATTATTTTAGTCTCTGCCAGTCCTGGAAGCTCATTATCATTCCATTCATTCTGAAAGACAACCTTGCCAGATAAAAAATTCTTGGCTGCATATTCTTCTCATTTAGTACCCTGAATATGTCTTGCAAGCCCTTTTTGTCTTGCCAGGTATCTGTAGACAGGTCTGACATTTTTCTGGTGTTCCTCCCTTTGTACATAAGGAATTTATTTCCCCTAACTGCCCTTAAAAATGGTTTCCTTCATTCTAAGATTTACAAGTTTTACTATTACATGCTGGGGCATTGGTCTGGTCTCCTTGATTTTGGGAAGGGTCCTCTCTGCCTATAGGACATGAATGTGTATGCCATTCCCCAGATTAGGAATGTTCTTGGTTATTATTTGCTCAAATATATCTTCTAGACACCCCCCCTCTTTCTCTACCCCCTCAGGGATCCCAATAATTCTGACATGGGAATGTTTCATGATGACATTTATTTCCCTAATTCTGTTTTCAGGGATTTGAAGCTATTTGTTCAAGGCCTCCTCCTATTCCTTCTTTTCTATCAGTTTGTCTTCTAGATCATTAATTCATTCTTCTGTCTAATTTACCCTGTTAGAGTAGATTAGATTGGATCTCACTGATAGCATTAAGTTCTGCCAGATCTGCTCTTGTTTATGCCCTTTGAGAAGCTATATTGTCATTAATATTTTTCCCCAGCCTAATTATTATCTTCATAATTGCTACCCTGAAGTCTATCCATATCCATTAGATCTGTGGGAGAAGCCATTGTTTCTGGGTCTTTTCTTTGCTGGGAGTTCCTCCTCCTATTCCTTCTGTTGAGTTGTGGTTGAGGAAATATATAGCCAAAAATATCAACCATAGCCCAAGCAAAGTGCACTCTGGGAAGGTCCAAAGTAATTGGAAGTCACCACCAAAACAAACAAACAAACAAAAACAAACAACAACAATGAAAAACAAAACAAAACAAAAAAGGAATCAAAAATAAATGGGGGGTGTGGGTGATGGGAAGATGACTATAATCCCTCAATGTAGGTAAGGAAGGGTATTTCAGTTCTCCTTGGGTATATTTTCTTCTGTTAGAGAACTCTACTTCCCAGAGATACAGGGAAATTAAACCTGGAATATATATATGAAGGCAATATTGAATAAGAAAAAAAGGACTACATTGAAGTTTTTATCTATATATATAAAAAAGAAAAAGAAAAAATATATATATGAAAAAGTTCAGGTTAATAAGTTACTACGGAAAAAGTTGTATTAATCTAGTTAAAATGATAGGTAGGTTAACAAAAATAAAAATAAGAAACATGAGAAAGAATTAAAAAGAAAAAAAAAGTGAGAGAGAAAGAGAAGTGATATCTAAGAAATACACAGGTCATGAGGTAACACCAGGAGCTTAATATACTGTTTTCCACTGGTGTTGGTGTTTTACAGTTTCATGAGGACCCTGGGGTTGTTGTCCTCTTATTCTTTCAGCTTGACTTCTGGGGAAGGGACCTGTTGCATTGTTTCTTAGTCAGTCCTGCTAGGGCAGAGTTGCCCTGCCCTCTGTCAAGAGGCTGTGCTCTGTGGAAACCAGTTTTGGGGAGGGTTTGTTCTCTGTCAGGTTTTCATGCCTATTCAGAGTGTCAGAGCAAAGTAAACTGTCCACACCTCAACCTCTGCCTCAGAGGAAAGCCATAGTCTACTCATCTCTGAATCCTCCAGAACACACAGACTCTTCCTCTGCCAGCACCGATGAATACTGCAGCCTCCCACAGGGCGTCTATGCCCCCAGCCACGCTCCCAGTCATTGATCCAGGTCCCTGGATCAATGTATCTGTATCCTCATGCCACCAAAATCGCAAGCGATCCCAGTCCAGGCGAGTCCAGGCCCCAATGACTGGCATTCCTTGGTCAATGGGCTCTAGTCCAATCCTGGAATGGGTGGTGGCAGTAGTGGCAGCAGCCCCAGGGACTGCTGATTCAAGAGAGCACTGGGTCCTCTCAGGAGCAGTGGGCAGTGGCTGTGGCTGTCCAGGGACCATGGGCTTAGGTCCACACCTGTGGCAACCTGATTCCAACATTTGCCCCTTTAAACTCCTTTGTTCTGCTTGAGTGCTGTTATTAGTCCCTTCCCATATCACAGCCACTGCTCTCCAAATTATTGCTGGTCCCCAAATGCAGGACATTTTTGGACCGGGATATTACTTTCCAATGGCTAGCTTCTGGTAGCTCCCTTCCCCTTCTGTTTATCCTCTGATATCTGGCCACTCAATCCCAACTCCGTCCTTTGTACCTCTTGACTGATGATTTTCTGCCCCCATAGAGATCCAGACATGTATAATTTTACATCTCAGGCCAATTTCATGGGTGTTCAGAATGGCTTGGTAGATTTCTAGCTAAACTCAGGGGACCAGTTGAAAAGGGGTCCCCCACTCCTCCACCATCTTGAGCCAATCTCCCATATTTATTTTTAATAATTTTAATTGAATTACAATTTACATCCAATAAGGCACACAGATTTTAATAGTAATGTTCGGTAAGTTTGTCTTCAAATCATCATCACATCTCACCACATCACAAATTGTTTCTATTGCCCTGGATATTTGTCTCCTGCTCCTTACCAGCCATTCCCTCAGCAAACACCATCCTGGTTTCTATAAGTTCATGTGAATAGACACATCATTGTTTACTCTGGGGGCTGGCTTACTGCGTGTGTGTGTATGTATGTATATATTTTTTTCAGTATATCAACCCTTGTTATTATACAGATCAACTATCCCTTTTAATGGTTGAGTAATATTCCAGTATAAGAATATGCCATCTTTTTTCTTCTTCTTCCTCTTCCTCCTCCTCCCTCTCCATCTCCTCTTCCCCTGCTTCCTCCCCCTCCTTTCCCTATGTTACCTCTTCCTCCTGTCCCTCTGCAGCTGTCGTCTTCTTCTTCTTCTTCTTCTTCTTCTTCTTCTTCTTCTTCTTTTTCTTCATTCATTCATTCACTTAATCATGGACATTTTTTTTTCCAGGCTGGAACTGTTAAGGATAAAGTTTCTAGGAACATTTGTATACAGAACATTCTGTGTACTATGTAGTCATTACTCTTGGATGAATAGCTAGGAGTGGATCTGTTAGATCATGGGATACATATGTATTTAACATGGGAGAAAATTGACAAATCATTTTTCTAAAAGTGTTTATATTTTGTGTTCCACTAACAATGCAAGAAAATTCAAGTGACTTTGGTATTGTCCATTTTAAAATTTTATCCATTTGGGGGAGTGTGAAATACTATTTTACTGTAGAGAGAAATATGGGGAATATGTTAGTGAAGAGTAGCCTAAATAATAAGATAAAATATTGCACAGGAAGATTAAAAATTTTCATATCTTAATAAATAACCCAGCCATCAATAGACTTATGTGGTCATAATAGTTTAAATTCTAAGGACTTATTAAATTCTAAGGACTAAATTCTAAGGACAAAATTATGATATATTTGTAATAGGTAGAAAGAAGCCTGGAACATGAGCTAGTGGTAGATGTGAAGGAAGGAGATGCAAAAGAAAGAAAAATCCTCATTTTTTTAGGCTGAGAACACATTACTTAAAGCTTAAAACAGTGGAAACAATAAATAGATATTTAATTTATTATATAAACATGGAGATAAATGACATTGGAAGTGCTTGTCCTTGGTAAGAAGGAATAGGTTTAGAGAGTGATGATGGACAATATTTTCCAGAACAACACTTGTGGAATGACTTTCCTTCTCATATTAAATGCATGCATAATTGATAATTTAAATAACAATAAAACTTAAAAATAAATTGACCTGAATTTAAGAATCTAGAGGGCCCTGAGTTTAAAGACAGACACCTCCATGAACTAACAGTATCTTAAGGTTCCTGTGAATCTCAGTTCCCTTTTCTGTAAATTGAAGATAATTATGCTTATTTTGCAGTTTTATAAAGATGTACTATGAACATCTCACTACTACAGAGATGAGGGCAGCAGGATCTTTAATTCAGTGACCATCAAAATTGAAATCATTCAAGGCAGACTTTTAGGTACCATCTATAATATGTAAATCCTAACATCTGGCCTTGAGACTCAAAGATTTGTACATTTGGGAAAGCTTTAATTGATTCTGATTCCTAGTGTAGCTTGCTGAGTATGGGCTGGGACACCAGACACACTTGGTTTCAATTTCTGTCTTGCATAGACTAGTATCCTAGGAAATTTCCTCAAACTGCCTTAGCCTCTATTTTCAAACTGTTTTTGATGATTTCTCCTGCATACAAAAAACCTTCAGCACTAGGCCTGCCATTGGCGGGCATTCAATAAATGTGAATTCCCTCACCCTCCATGAATCAGCTTTGTCTCTGATATAAAATTATCTTGGCACATTACAGAATCAGACAGTTATAATAAAAAACTCCAGACACTGAATTGAATCCAGCTTCAATTGTACAAACTACCAACAGCTGGTTATTGAGTGACTGCTATGTGCCCAGCATTCTGTTACTTGCTGTGAGGACAATTAACATTTTAGGAACAGAAATTTATGTCATGGGAGGTCATCTTGACAGACAGCATCAATGCAAAGACATTTCAGAACCAGAAAATTGTTAAATCAGAAGACAACTTAAAAGATTTCTGTTTAAACACCTTCATTACATAGAGAAGAGGACAGGGGATCTGTGAAGTTGAGACTTCTTCCAAAGTATAAAGATAATGAAGGAGAAAAGCACCAGATTTAGGTGGAACAACTCCTAGGTCACTTTTCTTTAGTGCAGTAATGATTTTCACAACTTTTAAAAAATAATTATCAGCTAAAATATTTCTTCTAACCAAATATGTCATAGAATTTAATGAATGAGAATAAGCCTTCTCTGTTTAACATGAGATTCAGATGTCCACAGTTAACACCCACTTGGACTCTTCAAGGAAATTATCAAAAACTGGCTATCCAAATAGCAGCACCATAGACCGACAATAAGAAAAAGGTGAGTTTATTCCTTACTGAAGTAAAGGAAACACCATCTTTGTAAAGTTTTGGCAGTGTCTCAACATGGGAATGGTAATGTCAGAATTTACTGAGACTTGGAAGTTTGCCTTAAGGGAAATCTTTCAATGTGTGGACTTGATAAGGGGTGGATAGGAATTATGATGAAACAGTTTGGGTTTGGTGGGAAGACAAGGACTTTTGTGTGAGGAATTCAAAGAATTTAAGGGTGCCAACTGTTGCTGCTTTCCATTAAAGACTCAATGGATCTTTTAGGAAGTTCCTTAAATGAATAATCCAATTGTTAGTGTGGGCAGGATAATTCCAGAAAAATAATGTAATGAAGACAGAAGAATAGCAAAACCAAGTTAATGTAGATAATATAGTGCAGTTTATGTTCAGTGCTCAGGCTGAGAATGGGGTAAGCAGTTTTGATTCTAAAACCATAGATGTTTTTTGGAGCACAGCTAGAAACCACCCTCACCATGGCCTGTACCTCCACCAGTCCAGCCTTACTCTTGCTGACATTCAGAATAAGGGATCTTAGCTCTTCTTTTTAAAAATTATGAGGTCCCTTTTGTCACCTAACCTGTTTCACCTTCATACCTTCTCCTCAGCCTGCTCCTCCTCCACTCATGTCTGATGACCTGTAAATTTCCACCTTTGGACTCTACTATAAATAAGACCATGGAGCATTTCATAATGCTTCTGGCCATCCCAGTGACCCAAAAAATCTGGCCCAGCCCAAGTCCCTATCCCCTATGTGGCTATTGATCTAGAATTTGGGGGGAGGTCTGGCTTTATCTCCCTGAGAAAGATCTTGAAACCCAAGCTGCCTGCCTAGATTTTTTGAGTGGTATTTTTTTTTTTTTTTAATGTTGACACAAGCTTTGGAAAAGAACAAGTACTGGTAAATGTAATGAATTTTCAAAGGGTACAATTAGACAAAGAGTTACAAAACATTGTTCCTTCTGCTGAAGAATATGTCTCCTCTCTCCCCACCAAATATATATTTTTTCTACTTGCTGATAAAGACAGGGAATGATAAAGATACTTTATCAGATGGATAAACATCTCTGGGGGATATGTTGAGATTAACATTGTCACAAAACATGCAGAGTGTGCAAAGTAGATTGTTTAATCCAAATATGGCAAGCTTGATTCAGAAAGCTAGCTCTGCCACTTACAAATTTTACAAACTTGAATGCATTATTTAATCACTCTCATCCTCCTTGTGTTTACCCTTATTCCAAAAATGAAAAGAGCAATTCTTTCTTTCTTTCTTTTTCTTTCTTCCTTTCTTCTTTCTCTCTTTCTTCCCCTATACTTGAGAACTGAGTATTTGATGTAGCCATTGCCTTAGAATCATCCCTTTGCTGTTGTGAGTCCTTTAAAAGTTTTCAGGAGGTGGTAATTTTTATCTGTTAAAGTGATTGTCAGAATTAGAAGCTAAAATATAATGTACCAGGTGTATGGTATATAGTCCATTTATAGTAGTTATTGTGTTTACTTTCTTTGGTGGGAAATCTATCTCCTATGTCTACATATAAATACTTCCAAAGGTAGTTATTACTATCATTCCCATAAAAATTCTATCAATGTATTTCACAAATGCAAAAGATGAAGAAAAAGAAGAGAAGAAAAGCAAAAGGAATAGGGGTGAGAAAAGGAGGAAAGAGAACTCATGTCTTGTGAAGATTTACTATGTACCAGGTACCACAATAAGATGGTGCACATCTTGACTCATTTGTCAGATCCCATTGTCATCAGTGTTACCCGCTTTGTAGTTGAGGAAAGTGAAGCACAGAAACCAGGAAGCCATTTAACCATGTGCCATAAAATAGGCTGGATTTATACATATTCTAAAAACTCTCCATGGTAAGGGGTTGTTTTTCCCATATTAATGCTGAGGAAACAAGGGTTCAAATTGATACACAGAGCTCAAATTCACAGAGCTAGTCTGATGTATCCCAGGCACAGCTCTAGATCTATCTACTCCTACTGTTCCCACAACGTTTGTAGCTCAAAGACTTAATACTGGGAAGATGTCCACTTATAGAACTTTATTTTCAATTTCACAATGTTTTGTTGCTTTTTGTTGCATAAAGTAAAAGAAAATACTCTATTTGAGTGAAGGTAAAATTCATTTTGACAAAATACTTTCAGTGACCTCAAAAGCAATGACAATATTTATTTTGACAATTTGTGTTCCTAAGAAACAGAGCTCAGTTACATTAAGGGAGTCTACACAGAGGCAGACATTTGCACTTCTATTCATTTTACCAACCAGTATTTCAAGCACCCTATGTAACAAAAATCATGTTAGATATTTGATCATGGCTTTCAATAGTGATGACACTTTTTGATCCTGGTTAGATGTTGCTTTTGTTGAGAAGAGAGAGGACAGATGGCCTGAGGACAAAAGGGACTAAGTAGTTAACACTGGTAATACTGGTTACCATTTTATTGCATTTGTCCTCTGACCAGCACTCATGTCATCTTCACAGATATCAAACGAACACTGCCACTGTTCTCATAGATACTGGAACTATCGCTGAAAGTGGATATGTCATTTGCTCAAAGTTATACAAATTTTAGGTGATAAGGATGATGATTAACACCAAAGTTCTTAACCATTAAGTCTTCTGATGACAACACATAGTGTGATAGAGTGAATCAAATGATTGCCCATGTGTAGTGGTCGAAAGATAAGGCACCTTTGGCAGAAAGCCCAAGCTCATGGAATGAGCTAGAAAATAGTGCCATGATATGAAAGCTAAACCATGAAAATTAGTCCATGTAAAGGTAGTATGGAGGCCAAGTTAGATGCATGAATCCTCCATCCATAGCAATGAAACCAGAAAGCTATTATTTTCATCACATTTGTATTTGTGCCTTACAAAAAGGCCATGTAAGTTCTGTAAGCCATAATCTGTGGTACATAACATAACCATGAACACCTGAAAACATGTAAGAGACTCTTTGAAACTTGAACAAATAGTGTTTATTTCTCATGCCAGGAGTCTTATAAAATAATTTGCAGATGAGCCGATCATAAATTCTCTTTGCATAAAGGTACTATTGAGGTCAATAAAATTTTAAAGAAGAAAATATACCCTCCCACAATATATCCCCACCTATAAGGATAAGGCTTAACTAGTGAAGCCTTTAGTGAAGGCTTAACTTCACTAAAGTGAAGATTTATTCAGTCAATCAGTAAATTATTACCAATAAAAGTTTTGTGAACATCTTCTCTGAGTCAAGTTCAGTTTAAGACATTAGAAGTACACTGAAAAAATAAAATCAGATTTTTAAAAAGTAAATTAAATTTTTAAAAAAAGACATTGGAAGTAGACTAAAATATAAGGATAATGAAATGCCTGGACTCATGCAGTTATATCTCAGTAGAAAGAAGGAGACACAAAACAAGCTAAAATTTAAGTATTTCTGACAATGTGAAGTACTATGTAGAAAATAAAAGAAGAGGGATATGATAAGAAGTGGCCAGAAGAGAAAAGCTGCTTCCCATGAGCTGCTCAGAGGAGGTAGCACCAAGGGCCCTGATAGCTGAATGACTGGAAGAAGTCAGCATGTAATCTGCCAGGTGAAGGGTGTGCTAGGAAAAGGGAATAGCAAGTCCAGAGCCTAGGATAGGAGCTGAACTGGTCATACAAGATAAAAGGAAGGACATACCTGCTGGGTGGTAAGCAAAGGGAGTTTGAGAGGAGTTTTAGAAAAAGTCATGGGAAGAAAGGAAAAAAAAAGGAAAAGAAGGAAGAAAAGGGCAGGGTAAAGGAGGGGAAGGAAGGAGGGAGGAAGAAGGGAAAGAAGGAAAAAAAGGAAGGAAGGGAAAAAAGGGAAAGGAAGGAAAAGAAAAAGGAAAGAAAGGAAGGAGGATAGAAAGAGTCATAGGCTGAATCTTGTCATATTTTGAGGGCCATGATACATAGTTCAGATTTTATTCTGGGTACAATGGGAAACCATGGGAAGATTTTATATCAGAAATATAAAGTTTATAAGTTTATTTAATAAATCAATAAATGTATTCATAGATTTATTTATACAATTTATATTTATAAACACATTTAATTTATTTTTTATTATATTAAGGAGGGCACATGATGTGATGAGAACTGGGTATTATATTGAACTGATAAGTCATTGAACATTATATCAAAACCAATGATGTATTATACCTTGGCTAATTGAACTTAAGTTGAATTTAAACACAATTTATAAATATAAATTTCATATTGGATTTTATATCAGAAATTGAAGGATTTTTAATTGGAGCAGAAGAGGTTGATATAATCTGGTATGTATTTTTAAAATATCTCCATAATTACAGATTGTAAGGGGGGAAATTAAAGTTATTTTATTACTCCAAACAAAAGATAGTGATGTTATACAGTAGTCTAGGATAGTGGAGATGGAGAAACACAAGTAGATTCAGGGTAAATCATGGAGGAAGACGTGCCAATGGACTGGCTGAGATGTTGGAGGGAAATGTAATCAAAAACAACTTCACATCTCCTGCTTGAGCCATCAGGTAGGCTGGTGTCACATACTCTGAGTAACTTAGCAAGGGACAGATCTGGGGATGCAAAATAGAAGGACTTCTGTTTTGATGTTGTTAAATTTGAAATCCCTTTATATATACACGTGGAAGAGTCAAATAAGTCATTAGAAAAATTCTCCAACTCATGGGGTGCCTAGGTGCCTTAGTCGGTTAAGACTGAAGATCTGCTTTAGGCTAAGGCCATGATCCCAGGGAAGGCTGCTGCTCCCTCTCCCATTCACCCTGCTTGTGCTCTCTTTTCCTCTCTATCAATCTCTCTCCATTAAAAAAAAAAAAAAAGATTCTCCTGCTCAAGACAGTTTTGAAGATTCAAGATATAAACCAGGGAGTCATCAGCTTGTTGATGTTATTTAAAGCTATGTACACAAATGAAATAACCTAGGCAAGAAAAAGTAAGAGAGGAAATGGGAACATCCCTAGATACTCTGAGAGCTGCAGAGAAGAGTGGAATATTTTCCACTGGTGCTGCGCCAACAATATTAGGAGGTTCATTGAATTTGAGGAGAAAATTTTGCCCTTAAAAATTAACACTGCCCTACCATTTAAGGAAGTGCTCAGAACTAAGTCCAAGATGCAGGAGAGAGCTATAGCTGGAGAAACCACACAGAGTCTAGAGAAAGTTCAGTCCCTTAGGGGAGATGTCTCACTGTTTTCCTCACCCAGACCCTTTATTTTCACTTTTTTAAAAAAATTTATCTTACTTCATTTCATTTCAAGCATTATAAGAAATAAAGAGGAAGGAGAGGTACTCTCTCTCTATCTCATCTCTCTCTCTCTCTCTCTCTCTCTCTCTCACACACACACACACACACAGCTGAAACCAAATGTGAAAACAGCAAAGAACTTTATAACTGGGTGCTATCAAAGATCTCACAGAATATTTGGAGTGTCTATTTAAGAGTCCTAACATCAAAGGAACAGTTATGACCAAGATGACAATATCATTCAATTCCAGGGCCAAGAGTTTTCTTTATTTTTAGTTCATTATGAGAAAAATGTGGGTTAATTACTCAGAAAGAGATAAACAATATTCAAGATCACTTGAAAAAGATCAGAATAGATGGAGGATTTGTAACTGATGAGGATAAAGGACTAAGTACTCTACTCATGTTATGTAGAACATACATTCTCATGGAAAACAAATGATGTTATCCACTATCATGACCACCAGAATAGAGTGACTGCAAACACAGACACTACAGGATGTGCAATGAATGTGATCTGAAAGTTGTTAGATGTAAAGAGCACTTTATACTTAAAAAAAAAAATAGATGTTGATACATGTTATAATACTATAAAATATTTCTATATTTTTCTTCTTCCTCCATTAATTCTTTCTTTTTTTTTTTACCCACATAGATTCATAATATCTTCGTAATTTCTGGACAATGCACATTCCAAGGAATGCCAGGTTTCTCTCTGTGTTCTGCGAAGTGAGGAGAATGCAACAAAAGAGGAAAGCTGACCTTTTCTCCATGCTCATCATAAGAGGACATTTTTGGATTTTATATAAATATAAATGTGTGTGTGTATATACAAGTATACACATATTTATTTACATATTTATTTATTTACTTATTTACATATTTATTTGTTTACATATGCATATATTGCATATATTTACATATGTATTTATTTACATATTTTTATATTTTTTATTCTTTACATCCCATAATAGAAGCTCAGTCAGACAAATATGTGATTGTGTTTGGGACAGGGCAGGCCATCTTTATATGTTTGTAGAATACTTTTGCCATGCTTATGTGCATATGAATCATCTAAGGGTCTTAATAAAATACAGGTTTTGATTCAGTAAATTTGGAGTGAAGCGCAAAATTCTGCAACTCTAATAACCTCCCAAGAGATGTTGATGCTGCTGGTCTAGGAACACACTTTAAAGAGGGGGTCCCAGTAGTCTTTGCCATGTTTCAGAGTTCAGCTCTGAGCCCTGGAGATTAAAAAAAATGATTTATGTTAGCACCTTGAGTAAAATTTCTTCTTTCAATATGTGACTCACATTAACCCATTTCATGAGTGTTGTGCATATAAGCAGAGAGGTAAGAAAATGGGCTATAATGAGAAACAAGAATCATAAGATGCTTAAATCCATAGGGCCAGCCATTATCACTCTTGGGCTGACTTACAGACAACGTTAAATAGTAATTAAGATATAGATTGGAAAACATGGAATCAGAACAAATATACTTGAATGAATTGAATATGCACATATCTCACAATTTCTTATGTGTCCTCAAATTCACTGGACTCTCTGCTCAACGGGGAGCCTGTTTGCCCTCTCTCTCTCTGCCTGCCTCTCTGCCTACTTGTGATCTTTCTCTCTCTGTCAAATAAATAAATAAAATCTTTAAAAAATATGTATTTATGTAAAATAAATAGTGGGTTTTCATCCAGTTAAAATGTATGAGCTATAGCTATCTATATCAACATGGACTAACTCAGAAACATAACAAGAATACATACAACATTAGAATATGTATATTGTGATTCCACATATATAAAGCTAAGATGAAAATACCTAAAACTTGGAAACAAGTGAAAAGAAGCCCTTTCAACGTTATTCTAGAGTCCTACCTACCAAACCCACCTAAGGGTAATATGACTTCTGTTTAACTTACTATTTACTATTGACCAGGGGCCCAGCTCTAGAAAGTAGATGTTAATTTTTGAAGGTTGATAAGTTGCAAATAATTTTTATCCAGTAGAAAAGATAGCTCCAAAATTTATGGGCTTATCGATCTACAAGACACTAGTTTTTATCTAACTTAGCAATCATATTTCAACATGTTTTTATTCATTAGTTTTGTACTCTAGTCTCACGCTCCTTTGAAATACTTCTATCAGCTTTGAAATACTTCTACTCAACCTGGGTTTGGGGCACATAGCTATTTTCTATATTATTAGTATGATGAAAAAAATATACTCATATATGATGTTTTTATAGGTATGATTTTTATATATACACTTAACATATATATCAAAACATTGTATTTACTGTGACTATATTATGGAAACCAATTAGAAAAATGTAAGTGTATATCATGTTGTGCTTATTGAAATTTCTGACTTTTTTCTGAGCATATATTGTCATAACTGTAGCTTTACATTTTAAAATAATTCCTACTCCCCCCCAATAAAGAAATAAAATATAGAGAAAGCTTTGATAGTCCTTGCTCTCACCTTCAGGACTTTGCTGTTGTCGTCCATCCATCCACCCATCCATCCATCCTTCCATCCATTTGTCCATTTATTCATCAATCTACCCATCCATCTACAAATCCATTCATCCATCTGCCCATCTGTGCATCTAACATAGATTCATCCATCAATCTTTCAGTACTTACTAAGTCCCTGCTTTTAGAAAAATATATATTTTCACAAGAAAGATATGTATTTATAAGTTATTAAATTGTGATATATGTTAAGAAAGGGAAATATAGTAGAAAACCAGAATATAAAATGAAAGACATTAACAGTTTGGGGAATCAGAGAAAGCAGGTAACATCTAATTCTTAAATCTTTACCATAATATTTTATTTGATTAATTGACTTCACTTGCTTTAGGAAGACTTTCCTTACTCCCACGCCTTAAAAGATGCAACTGTGGAGGCCGAGAAAATTATGGCCATCCCACTTCAAGTTTAGCTGATGTGAGAAACAGAGGCAGAAGAAAATCATTAAAATTCCTTACCTACTAACAAGCCCTTGAAACAGACAGAGTGGCTCTCCCCTGGGGACTCGACTGCCCTCACCTTGAGGTTTTGCTCAGGACAATCCTAGCCTGACCGACCCCCTATGCTGACAGGTCTGACCAGGATCCTGTAAGTCTACTTTAGGAAACTTTATCTCTAAACCTCCAGGATAGTGTCGTGAATCATTCCCAAGCATATGGCCCACTGATATACATCTAAAGGGTCTCATGAGAAGATTTTTACTACTGGCAATAAATAACCTTTCTCCCAACAATAGCTAGCCCCTCAAGGTCCTGGAGACCTTGCTTCCAAAATTCCTTAGAGACTTACGCCATCCCTAATCCCCTTTGTCCTCACCTACCATGGAGTCCACCCCTACTCTGCCTTTAAAAACTCTTACTGTAATCTGGTTTAGGGTCCAAGTCCCTACTCCACTGTGCCAGGTATACTTGGGCCCAAGCTTAAGCTTGTTAAATAAACCCTCATGTGATTGCATCAGTGCTTGGCTCCTTGGTGGTCTCTCAGATGCGAAAACTCGAGCAAACACAACATTCCTAAAATTACACAATCAGAATGCAACAGAATTTTTGCGCAGCAGATCTGGATCTGGAACCCACCCTCCCTCCACATGCCATTTTATAAGTTTTGTATTTGTGTTACAAAGACCCTTGAGTATTTGGAAGAATAGAAATGTTCAGCAGAATTTTATTGAGATTATCAAACAATTTGTAGAACTAAATATTAAAATATCTGTATCATGTAAAAGGTCAATCAAAAACATGTATCATGATCCTACTGTGCATACAAATACTTGCTATGGAGTATTTAAAATAGAGTTTTAAGAAAAATGTGGTCATGATTCTTGAAAGGCTCCTTTGTTTAAGCCCCTTTGAATTAGATTTGTGTATCTTCTGATCAGAAAAAGGAAATTCATTGACACATATAATGGAACATTTCAAGAGGGTAAAGACCCAATCGGGGTCAGGCCCTTAGTTAATATCATGGTGGCAGCAGGTCACCATGAGAACCCTCATCCTGAAAAGATAAGCAGGACAGACACACATGAAGAACTGTTTGTCAACATTTAAAAAAATAATAATATTTTAGGGGCACCTGGGTGGCTTTGGCTCAGGTCATGATTCCAGGGTCCTGGGATTGAGCCGGGCATCAGGCTCTCAGCTCAGAGAAGACTGCTTCCCCTCTCCCACTCCCCCTGCTTGTGTTCCTGATCTATGTCAAATAAATAAATAAAATCTTTAAAAAAGATTTAAAAATAATATTTGAGAGTTGGTTTGTAAATCACTGAGCTAATAACAGAAAGTTGGAACCTTGCATATCTCTCAACTGGTTACAGCTAGAGATGCTGAGGAATTTAGATATAAAAATCTTATTACTTTTCAGGCATCAGGGTGGGGACTCTGATAAGATGTCTCCCAGTGTCCTCAAAAAGAATGTTAATCACTGGGGAGGCAGATAAGAGAAAAGCTCTGTAAAAGAGCTAAAGAAGTGAGAAAGATTGTTTTTAAAAGACTCTCTTGTCTTGCATAAAAGGTGACAGACTATACCAGAAGGACTCATTTGCATTATAAAACACTAGCAGAAATGAACTACTGAGCAAAGGTGTTCTGGGGCTCACAGTGAGCAGAGGGGTTCACACATTTTAATAAGTTCCAGGTTTGAGGCTGTGAATGAATACATTGGAAACAGCATGAATGTAGGAATCAGAGAGAACTTACTCTGCCACAAAATCTTCTGCAGTGGGATTCCTGAGCGTCTTGAGTCTCAGACCCCTTCCTGTATGGCGGGTGTAACTATGAGTTAGGTGACCAAACAAGGCAGACTGTCTTTCTGTTTTTCCAGACTCCTTTTGGTGAAACTGGGGTGACAATACTATCTCCAGTTTCTTACGACAATTAAGCACAATGATGTATGCAAAGGGTCAACTAGATCATGGGTTCTTAAGGTGAGCCTCCCTGTCCCTTCCCAGTATTAAAAATTAAAAAGTCATTTTAACATTGTAACATTCAGAGTGGATACCTTAACGATTATGAATTCTATTAATATTTGTATCTCAAATAAAAGAACAATTGGGGGGAAAATTGCATCCAGCCAAATCCATTTGAAATGGATGGAAGTTGAGCAGTAAATAATGAAGAAGAATGTAGACAGATACAGAAAAGGACTCGGACCATTTTGCCACTAATAGGTGCCACAGACAGTTCATTACTGATAAATGTAGAATAATGATGTCCTTAATGAGTCTTTTCATGCACAAATCCATCATAAAACAAGAGGATGAGGCAAAACAAAAAGTCTTTGAATAGCATTCATGCAGCATGGAAAATGAGGATAATTTCATGTCCCAAAAAGAGCTACAGATTTAATAAAGCCTTCTGAGATCTTCTTCATTGTGTTTATAGGCAGCTTCCCAACTTAATAGTTTTGCTTTTAATATCTCAGGGATAAATTTTAACCTGTCATACAGTTTGGAGCACCTGAAAGGGCCCAGAAGAGGTGACTTTACAGCCCTGTGCTTAAATGGCTCTGTGGCCCCTTATATATTTGACCTTGAGCCATTTCTGTCTGTGCCCCCAACTTTTTCACTAGTAGTAGGAAGATAGTATAACACCTTTGCTCCGTGTCTCATATTTGGTTGGTGTTAGGGGTTGAAATATGTCATCACCAAAATTCATCTGTTAAAGTCTTAACCCTAAATAACTCAGAATGTCACTGTATTTAAAAATGAGGTTTTAAAGCTGTCATCTGGGTGGGTCCTGATCAAATCTGACTGTGTCCTTAAAAAAGGAGGAGATCTGGACAGACACACTCAGAGGAACAACCATGTGAAGACATAGAAGAAGGATGCCGTTTACACACCAAGGTTAGAGACCTCAGAAGAAACAAACCTTGCCCACACCTGGATCTGGGAATTCTAGCTGCCAGGACTGTGAAAAAATACATTTCTCTTGTTTAATCTGCTTAGTCTGTGGTGGTTTTTTATGGTAACCCTAGGAAACTAGTATAGTTGGAATGCTTAAAAAAAAAAATAGGTGATAATTCTGGGGTACCTACTCCTTAAGTGGCACTTCACTGAGAATTTTTGGCAGCATCAGATAAGGGTATCAGGTCCAGATGGTATATGGAAGTGCTCTTGAATTCATTGTGCAAAACCTAACAAACACTGGGGAAGTCATGAAAACTCTTTCTCATGTTTACCAGGTGAATTTCATGGAAGTCCTTCTGTGAGATGCTCCAGATAGTGGACTCTAAAAGAGGTGGAACCAAATCAAGCTGACCTAATTGCAATCAACACAATTTAATACATGTGTTGGGAAGAATCCTAAGGTGGCCCCGAAAACTCTGAGCCCCTGGTGCATATGCCCTGCATAATATCCTCCCCTGGAGAGTGGGATTCGTTTTTCTTTAGCTCCCCCTGTTCTTAGTCTTGCCACTTCTGAGAATGAAGAGGTAGACCAAACAAAAATTGGTGGGCAGGAAAGCAAAGTTTATTGAGTGATAATACAAAGCTTCCAAAGAGGAAGGGAGCCCAAGATGTTTGCCTATGGAGTTTCTAGGTCTAGGTTTTTTTGTTGTTGTTGTTTTGTTTTTTGAGTTTGTCCTCAGGCCGTTTTAATCTGATTAACCCTCCATGTGCCTGCCACCCAATCAGTTTTTGTCCATGAACTCATCTACCCATCAGGTAATTGTTTATGTGGGAAAGGGTGGAGGGCTGCTTTCAGGATGGTGTAGAGTAACAGGATGGGGTCTTCTCGCTTATAAGGATGGTTTCATCTTAGGATGGGAGGTCCTTGCCCCTGCCTGCTCTTCTTCCAGCTCTCCTCCATTTTACTGTCAATATGATGTTGTAAGTTATATGGCTTGATTATGTTACATTCTATGGGAATAGTGGTGGAATAGTCCTTCCCAAGATATTACATAGTATGTAAGACTACTTGGCAGATGAATGGGGAGAGCTTCTTCCACTAGCCATGAATAAGAAAGTTTCCATGTAAAGGAGAAAGGGCCATACAACCAGAACCTAAGGTTAGCTACAGCAATCAAGAGCCATTCCTGGCCCTTGGAAGAAAACCTAAAGGGTCAGGGAAGTTCACAGCTGTGGTAACATCCTGATTTCAGCCTAATGGAGCCTGAGGCTCTGCAGTAAGGGTCCTGCTCTCCAGACCCATACTCCCCACCCCAGGCAACTTTGAGATAAAAAATGCATGTTCAAAGCTGCTAATCAATGGGAATCTGTTATGGCGGAGACAAGAAACTTTTACAAAACCCAAATGCTGATCCTCTCCACAGCTTTACCCCATAGACATATGCAGACACTGTTTTTAGAAATTGTGTCTTAATTAACATCTAGCCATCTCTCACCACAGGTTTTTCCTTCTTTGATAGATAATCAGAAAACTTGATGAAAGAAAAGAATATTCTCTCTGTCTGCCTCTGACCATGAAGAAAAGAAAAATGTCATACCCATATTTCCAACCTGGGGAATGCTTAAGTAACTGGACAGGCTGGATTATAGAATGTTCTCAAGGAGAGGGACATTTATCACCAGCAGGTGTTTCAGATCAAGTGATCAGATGCCAGCCAGATAGTCCAGAGGAAACTTGTTTTTCTAAGTAAAAAAGAATAAAGAAAAATATGAATCCTAGCTCTGTCATTTGCCATTGAAGCATGGCAAAAGTCTGATCCAGACTTTCTTATCTGTAAAATGGGGACAATAATGCCCAATTTGTAAGATTTTCTCTTTTTGTTGAGACATAAGATTCAGAATTTTAAAGTTTACAATTCAGTGGCTTTACATGTAATCATAAAGTTGTACAACAATCATCACCATCTAATTGCAGAAAATTTTTATAACCCCAAAATAATCTCTCTACCCCTTAGCAATCATTCTCTGCCCCCCTCTCCCCAGCCCCTGGAAACCACTAACCTACCTTCAGCCTCTACGGATTTGCCTATTCTTGACATTTTATATAAATAGAATCAAACAATGTGTGAACTTCTGTCCCTGGCATTTTCACTTAGCATAATGTTTCCAAGGTTCATCCATGTCATAACCTCATGAGATTTTTGTGATTAAAAAAAAGTCTCAATCTAGAGCTTGGCCCACTGTGAGGTATCAGTAAATGCCAGTTATTGTTATTAACAAGATAAATAGTAGGCACCTCCTCTTACAACATTGTTGGCTGAATATCCTTTAATTATTTCTTGAAAATCTCCAGGCACACGGAACTCAAGATTGAGAAAGGAAGACCTTCATCATCTATAAAATTGTGGCTATAAAATTTTTACTGTTGAAAATTTGATCCTTAAAATGAAGCAAAATCTGCCTCCTAGGCAACCCATGGAGTGGGAGAAGATATTTGCAAATGACAGTACAGACAAAAGGTTGATATCCAGGATCTATAAAGAACTCCTCAAACTCAACATGCACAAAACAGATAATCATATCAAAAAATGGGCAGAAGATATGAACAGACACTTCTCCAATGAAGACATACAAATGGCTATCAGACACATGAAAAAATGTTCATCATCACTAGCCATCAGGGAGATTCAAATTAAAACCACATTGAGATACCATCTTACACCAGTTAGAATGGCCAAAATTAGCAAGACAGGAAAAAAGATGTGCTGGAGAGGATGTGGAGAAAGGGGAACCCTCTTACACTGTTAGTGGGAATGCAAGTTGGTGCAGCCACTTTGGAGAACAGTGTGGAGATTCCTCAAGAAATTAAAAATAGAGCTTCCCTATGACCCTGCAATTGCATTACTGGGTATTTACCCAAAGATACAGATGTAGTTAAAAGAAGGGCCATCTGTACCCCAATGCTTATAGCAGCACTGGCCACTGTCGCCAAACTGTGGAAAGAACCAAGATGCCCTTCAACGGACGAATGGATAAGGAAAATGTGGTCCATATACACGATGGCGTATTATGCCTCTGTCAGAAAGGATGAATACCCAACTTTTGTAGCAACATGGATGGGACTGGAAGAGATTATGCTGAGTGAAAAAAGTCAAGCAGAGAGAATCAATTATCAAATGGTTTCACTTATTTGTGGAATGTAACAAATAGCATGGAGGACAAGGGGAGTTAGAGAGGAGAAGGGAGTTGGGGGAAATTGGAAGGGGAGGTGAACCATGAGAGACTATGGACTCTGAAAAACAATCTGAGGGGATTGAAGTGGCAGGGGGTGGGAGGTTGGGGGAACCAGGTGGTGGGTATTAGAGAGGGCACGGATTGCATGGAGCACTGAGTGTGGTGCAAAAACAAGGAATATTGTTATGCTGAAAATAAAAATAAAAATAAAAATCTGCCTTCTCTTAACTCCTACCAGGTAGTCCTTGTTATAGGCTGAATTGTGTCCCCTTCAGAAAAGATATGTTGAACTCCCAAGCCCCAGTGTTTAGAATGTGAGCTTCTTTGGAAATGGCTTGTGCAGATGTCATTAAGATGAGGACATTAGGGTGAGCCATAATCCAATATGACTGATGTCCTTAAAAAAAGGAAAATCTAGAGACAATTACCCACAGAAATGGTGCCATGTGAAGATGAAGGTTAGCAAGAGGTTTCTACAAGACAAGAACACCAAAGATTGTCGTCAAGCCACCAGATGCTACAAGGAAGACTTGGAACACCTCTGTCTCACAGTGCTTAGAAGGAACCAACTCACCAACACCTCAATTTCTGATTTCCTGTCTCAAGAACTGTGTTTCTGTTGTTTAAGCCACAGAATTGTGTTACTGTTAGCAGACACAGAAAACTAATAAAATCTTATTTTTTCACTCAGGTGCCAACAGGTTGCCCCTTTACTCACAAGATGATCTTTCAAATATTTGGCATCAACTTACCTGTTCCATCACAAAGCTCTTCTTCTCCAGTGTGATGGTCATGTTCTTCCTGTACATAACCTCCAGTATACTCTTTGGGTCTTCTGCTCCTTTCTAGATATGCAATGGCTTATAAATAAATGCTAATATTCTGAGCATTTATTAAGTCCTAGATAGTAAGTGTTCATAATATGCCAAATACTCCACTTTGCTATTTTGCAATCATTAGTGTCTACACTCTGCATAGGAAGGATTCATTTTCTCCACACCTGCTAGAATTTGAGCAAACTCAATTAGTAAGGTTGGCATAGGCAAGGTGGGGCTCCCTGGAGTGGAACTTCCTCTAAAGATACCCAGATACTGTTCTTAGTTCCTTTTGCTTTCATCCTTTTCAAGGTACCATTATTCCACACATGGACTTCTGCACAAGCTCCAAACTCTTCTTCCTGACCCCATTCTTGTCTAGCTTACAGTCCATCCTCCACCCTATAGCCAGAGGGATATTGGCAAAGCACAAATTAGTTTAGGAATTAAGATATGTGAGTGTGTTTTTTCATTGCAATTAGACTAAAATGCTTACCTTAATCTACAGTGTCCTACAGGGGACAGTCCCTTCAATCCTCTCCAATCTCATCTCCTGCCATTATCCCCCATACTCCAGCACACCTCCTCTGTTCATGAACACACTAGGTCATCCCCACCTCTGGATACTTATCTTTGATCATCCCTCTTCTTGGAACACCTCCTTCCCTCTCCATCTTTGTGTCCTTATGGCTGGCCATCTCATCATTGGGGTCACAACTGACTCCAAGAGGGGCCTCCTGGGCCATGCTAACTAAATTAGTGACCCCTTCCCATCTCACTCTACCCCAGAACCATTAGAGATGTGTGTGCATGTGCCTAGAATTTCCCATTTTCCAAAATTATCTGATGTATGTAACGTTCAGTATCCATTTTATTCACAAATCAGCTCCCAGCATTAGAATAGTACTTGGTAAATAATTGTTGCTCATTAAATACTTGTGGAAAGAAAGAATTAATATATGAATAAGTGAGATTTTTTTAGGAAAAGGAATTGGGAGATGAGGTCAACCTTGGAGCAGAAATACCTCTGAGTCATACATGAAATGTTGTGCCAAGGTAGCATGGCAAATGTTCTTGGAGTGATGTTGCAGTTGGAAATGGCTCAACAAGGTGAACACTTCTGTCATGTGCCATAATATCCTTGTCTCCATCCTTTCAAGTTTTCATGAGGTTAAGAGTAAAGAATCTGGTATAGAACAAGTAAGTTCAGACATTTCAGGAGACCAAATCCATAAACACAAGACCTGAGGTAGAGCACCTCCTTTACTCTGAACATCCTTCCAGGACCCAGGTGGGATCTTAAATATGTCACATTAGAGTAGATGAGAAACCTAGTTTTTGCTTCCTAGCACTTCTCTGTCCATGAGATTTCAAAGAATTGCTGAAGATTTGGCAGTTTTGTTCCCTAGCCACTGACAAAATGCCTGAGCCTCTTTGGCAGATAGCAGCCTGATAGGGACTGTTTGTTCAAACAAGCACAGACAATGCCCAAACAGAGAGCCAGGGGTTTAGCCTAGGGGCAGCCCAGCCTCAAACAAATCAGCTCCCAATAAGACCTGCCTGAGTGGGAAATGGCTCATTGCAAGCCACCTTCTGCTCCATACCATCTGGCTCCCCACACGCCCTTCCTTGCTGAGTTTTAATTTCCGAACCAGACGCACTGCCACAATTATGCTTTACTTCCTTTTATGCATCCTGCTGTGGGAACACAGAAGCTTCTGGTAATTAAATGTCTACTTTGTGAATGGTGAGGAAGTTTCTTCTGCACTTAACCATTATTCTGTTTGCTGGAGTTACAGCAGGGAAAGCCAAAGATTTTAGCACCTTGGATAGATCCCAGGTCACCAGGGCTCTCATCATCGACTTTGAAACCAAACCTCTAACAACAGAAAGCATTTGCAGTTTGATGAAGGCCCCATTTGCCCTCTTATCAGCTATCTGCCTGTGAGCCACTCTTTCCATTGTAGCCACCAGTCTCTCTGTGTTTTCCTAGCCATGGAAGGTGAAATCCAGGTAAGACAGGTAAGTTTCAATAAGGTAAGAGATGCAAATGTGCTTTGGGACATGCTTTCCAAGCCATACCCTTTGTTTCTCCAAAGGTATATAGCCAGCCAACCCTGCTGTTCCTAAGAGGCTTAGAGATGAATTCTATCTGGTATGCACATCCTTAACAGAAACAATGCAAAGAACACATTTTTTACTTAGCAATAATCAGCTGAGGCTGAGGAACACCTTTAGCAAGAGAGCCTATGGACCAGTAGTTTCTCAAAATATTAAGTGTATATTAGTCACCTGGGCATCTTGTCTAAATGCAGATTATTCTTCAGTAGATCTGGAATGGGATCTCAGATTCTATAATTCCTAAAAATGGTCCAAGTTGTGATGCAGTGGGGAGTAAGCCATTTTGAGTACAGAGGTCTGGAATTGCATGGGAGCACAACAGCCTTCCCTTTATCTCCCTTCCCTGTCATCTTCCAACCCAGATGCTAAACAACAGGTTCCATTTATCATTACACTTGTGCTATTGTCTTTTTTATATTAGACGTGTATTTTTCAACATTTGGCCAGCTTCACTCATTTGTCATCTGCCAACCTAAGAATACATTTGAATATTTAACCCAATTTTAAAGGGTGTTTGGTAACCCTAACCTGGTTGAATCAGGCAAAGTTCCACCAGGAGGAAAGGTATCATCAACTATATTTACAGAGAGAATTTAGTTTGCACATGTAAGAAGGAAACTGAATGTGAGTTAATCGGGCATTAGTAACAGCAGGTACTATTGAGCCCTGGGGTGGCAAGGTCAAATGAGGGAAGCAGAGTCACCAGAGATACAGGGTTCTCTGGCAGAAACTGAGATCTTGATTAGATGGCCTAGCAGAATATGGAGTCATGGATAAGAGGCAGCCAAGTTCAAGAGTTGGTCACTCCACCAAGTGAGCCACCTAGGCTCCACTTAAGTAAACAATACTGTATTGTTAATCATAGGCCCCATGCTGTATGGTAGATTGCCAGAACTTATTTCTCTTGCCTAACTGAAACTTTTCCCCCTGTGACCATCATCTTCTCATCTTCCCCTCCCCACAGTTCCTTACAAGCACCATTTTACTCCCTGCTTCTATGAGTTTGACAATTTCCACATTGGTTAACTAAATTCCATATATAAGTGAAACTATGCAGTATTTGCCTTTCTGTGTAGAGCTTCTTCTGCTGACCATTATGTCCTCCATGTCTGTCTTTCATCTATATTTTTGCAAATGGCAGCATTTTTTTTAATTTTTTATTTTTTATAAACATATATTTTTATCCCCAGGGGTACAGGTCTGTGAATCACCAGGTTTACACACTTCACAGCACTCACCAAAGCACATACCCTCCCCAATGTCCATAATCCCACCCTCTTCTCCCAAACCCCCTCCCCCCAGCAACCCTCAGTTTGTTTTGTGAGATTAAGAGTCACTTATGGTTTGTCTCCCTCCCAATCCCATCTTGTTTCATTTATTCTTCTCCTACCCACTTAAGCCCCCATGTTGCATCACCACTTCCTCAGATCATATGATAATTGTCTTTCTCTGCTTGACTTATTTCGCTAAGCATGATATGCTCTAGTTCCATCCATGTTGTCGCAAATGGCAAGATTTCATTTCTTTTGATGGCTGCATAGTATTCCATTGTGTATATATACCACATCTTCTTGATCCATTCATCTGTTGATGGAAATCTAGGTTCTTTCCATAGTTTGGCTATTGTGGACATTGCTGCTATAAACATTCCAGTGCATGTGCCCCTTCGGATCACTACGTTTGTATCTTTAGGGTAAATACCCAATAGTGCAATTGCTGGGTCATAGGGCAGTTCTATTTTCAACATTTTGAGGAACCTCCATGCTTTTTTCCAGAGTGGCTGCACCAGCTTGCATTCCCACCAACAGTGTAAGAGGGTTCCCCTTTCTCCGCATCCTCGCCAGCATCTGTCATTTCCTGACTTGTTGATTTTAGCCATTCTGACTGGTGTGAGGTGATATCTCATTGTGGTTTTAATTTGTATTTCCCTGATGCCGAGTGATATGGAGCACTTTTTCATGTGTCTGTTGGCCATCTGGATGTCTTCTTTGCGGAAATGTCTGTTCATGTCTTCTGCCCATTTCTTGATTGGATTATTTGTTCTTTGGGTGTTGAGTTTGCTAAGTTCTTTATAGATTCTGGACACTGGTCCTTTATCTGATATGTCGTTTGCAAATGTCTTCTCCCATTCTGTCAGTTGTCTTTTGATTTTGTTAACTGTTTCCTTTGCTGTGCAAAAGCTTTTGATCTTGATGAAATCCCAATAGTTCATTTTTGCCCTTGCTCGCCTTGCCTTTTGAGTTGTTCCTAGGAAGATGTTGCTGCGGCTGAGGTCGAAGAGGTTGCTGCCTGTGTTCTCCTGAAGGATTTTGATGGATTCCTTTCACACATTGAGGCCCTTCATCCATTTTGAGTCTATTTTTTGTGTGGTGTAAGGAAATGGTCCAATTTCATTTTTCTGCATGTGGTTGTCCAATTTTCCCAGCACCATTTTTTGAAGAGGCTGTCTTTTTTCCATTGGACATTCTTTCCTGCTTTGTTGAAGATTAGTTGACCATAGAGTTGAGGGTCTATTTCTGGGCTCTCTATTCTGTTCCATTGATCTATGGATCTGTTTTTGTGCCAGTACCATGCTGTCTTGATGATGACAGCTTTGTAATAGAGCTTGAAGTCCGGAATTGTGATGCCACCAACGTTGGCTTTCTTTTTCAATATCCCTTTGGCTATTCAAGGTCTTTTCTGGTTCCATATAAATTTTAGAATTATTTGTTCCATTTCTTTGAAAAAGATGGATGGTACTTTGATAGGAATTGCATTAAATGTGTAGATTTCTTTAGGTAGCATAGACATTTTCACAATATTTATTCTTCCAATCCAGGAGCATGGAACATTTTTCCATTACTTTGTGTCTTCCTCAATTTCTTGCATGAGTACTTTATAGTTTTCTGAGTATAGATTCTGTGTCTCTTTGGTTAGGTTTATTCCTAGGTATCTTATGGTTTTGGGTGCAATTGTAAATGGGATGGACTCCTTAATTTCTCTTTCTTCTGTCTTGCTGTTGGTGTAGAGAAATGCAACTGATTTCTGTGCATTGATTTTATATCCTGACACTTTACTGAATTCCTGTGTAAGTTCCAGCAGTTTTGGAGTGGAGTCTTTTGGGTTTTCCACATATAGTATCATATCATCTGCGAAGAGTGATCATTTGACTTCTTCTTTGCCGATTTGGATGCCTTTAATTTCCTTTTGTTGTCTGATTGCTGAGGCTAGGACCTCTAGTACGATGTTGAATAGCAGTGGTGATAATGGACATCCCTGCAGTGTTCCTGACCTTAGCGGAAAAGCTTTCAGTTTTTCTCCATTGAGAATGATATTTGCGGTGGGTTTTTCATAGATGGCTTTGATGATATTGAGGTATGTGCCCTCTATCCCTACACTTTGAAGAGTTTTGATCAGGAAGGGATGCTGTACTTTGTCAAATGCTTTTTCAGCATCTATTGAGAGTATCATATGGTTCTTGTTCTTAATTTTATTGATGTGTTGTATCACATTGACTGATTTGCGGATGTTGAACCAACCTTGCAGCCCTGGAATAAATCCCACTTGGTCGTGGTGAATAATCTTTTTAATGTACTGTTGAATCCTATTGGCTAGTATTTTGTTGAGTATTTTCGCATCTGTGTTCATCAAGGATATTGGTCTATAGCTCTCTTTTTTATATAGTCCTGGTTTTGGGATCAAGGTGATGCTGGCTTCATAAATGAGTTTGGAAGTTTTCCTTCCATTTCTATTTTTTGGAACAGTTTCAGGAGAATAGGAATTAGTTCTTCTTTAAATGTTTGGTAGAATTCCCCCGGGAAGCCGTCTGGCCCTGGGCTTTTGTTTGTTTGGAGATTTTTAATGACTGTTTCAATCTCCTTACTGGTTATGGGTCTGTTCAGGCTTTCTATTTCTTCCTGGTTCAGTTGTGGTAGTTTATATGTTTCTAGGAATGCACCCATTTCTTCCAGATTGTCAAATTTATTGCCGTAGAGTTGCTCATAGTATGTTCTTATAATAGTTTGTATTTCTTTGGTGTTAGTTGTGATCTCTCCTCTTTCATTCATGATTTTATTTATTTGGGTCCTTTCTCTTTTCTTTTTGATAAGTCGGGCCAGGGGTTTATCAATTTTATTAATTCTTTCAAAGAACCAGCTCCTAGTTTCGTTGATTTGTTCTATTGTTTTTTTGGTTTCTATTTCATTGATTTCTGCTCTGATCTTTATGATTTCTCTTCTCCTGCTGGGCTTAGGGTTTCTTTCTTGTTCTTTCTCCAGCTCCTTTAGGTGTAGGGTTAGGTTGTGTACCTGAGACCTTTCTTGTTTCTTGAGAAAGGCTTGTACCGCTATATATTTTCCTCTCAGAACTGCCTTTGTTGTGTCCCACAGATTTTGAACCGTTGTATTTTCATTATCATTTGTTTCCATGATTTTTTTCAATTCTTCTTTAATTTCCCGGTTGACCCATTCATTCTTTAGAAGGATACTGTTTAGTCTCCATGTATTTGGGTTCTTTCCAAACTTCCTTTTGTGGTTGAGTTCTAGCTTTAGAGCATTGTGGTCTGAAAATATGCAGGGAATGATCCCAATCTTTTGATACCGGTTGAGTCCTGATTTAGGACCGAGGATGTGATCTATTCTGGAGAATGTTCCATGTGCACTAGAGAAGAATGTGTATTCTGTTGCTTTGGGATGAAATATTCTGAATATATCTGTGATGTCCATCTGGTCCAGTGTGTCATTTAAGGCCTTTATTTCCTTGCTGATCTTTTGCTTGGATGACCTGTCCATTTCAGTGAGGGGAGTGTTAAAGTCCCCTACTATTATTGTATTATTGTTGATGTGTTTCTTTGATTTTGTTATTAATTGGTTGATATAGTTGGCTGCTCCCACATTGGGGGCATAGATATTTAAAATTGTTAAATCTTCTTGTTGGACAGACCCTTTGAGTATGATATAGTGTCCTTCCTCATCTCTTATTATAGTCTTTGGCTTAAAATCTAATTGATCTGATATAAGGATTGCCACTCCTGCTTTCTTCTGATGTCCATTAGCATGGTAAATTCTTTTCCACCCCCTCACTTTAAATCTGGAGGTGTCTTCGGGCTTAAAATGAGTTTCTTGGAGGCAACATATAGATGGGCTTTGCTTTTTTATCCATTCTGATACCCTGTGTCTTTTGACAGGGGCATTTAGCCCATTAACATTCAGGGTAACTATTGAGAGATATGAATTTAGTGCCATTGTTTTGCCTGTAAGGTGACTGTTACTGTATATGGTCTCTGTTCCTTTCTGATCTACCACTTGTAGGCTCTCTCTTTGCTTAGAGGACCCCTTTCAATATTTCCTGTAGAGCTGGTTTGGTATTTGCAAATTCTTTCAGTTGTTGTTTGTCCTGGAAGCTTTTAATCTCTCCTTCTATTTTCAATGATAGCCTAGCTGGATATAGTATTCTTGGCTGCATGTTTTTCTCGTTTAGTGCTCTGAAAATATCATGCCAGCTCTTTCTGGCCTGCCAGGTCTCTGTGGATAAGTCAGCTGCCAATCTAATATTTTTAGCATTGTATGTTACAGACTTCTTTTCCCGGGCTGCTTTCAGGATTTTCTCTTTGTCACTGAGACTTGTAAATTTTACTATTAGGTGACAGGGTGTGGGCCTATTCTTATTGATTTTGAGGGGCGTTCTCTGAACCTCCTGAATTTTGATGCTCGTTCCCTTTGCCATATTGGGGAAATTTTCCCCAATAATTCTCTCCAGTATACCTTCCTCTTCCCTCTCTCTTTCTTCTTCTTCTGGAATCCCAATTATTCTAATGTTGTTTCTTCTTATGGTGTCACTTATCTCTCGAATTCTCCCCTCGTCTTGTAGTAGCTGTTTGTCCCTCTTTTGCTCAGCTTCTTTATTCTCTGTCATTTGGTCTTCTATATCACTAATTCTTTCTTCTGCCTTATTTATCCTAGCAGTGAGAGCCTCCATTTTTGATTGCACCTCATTAATAGATTTTTTTTATTTCAACTTGGTTAGATTTTAGTTCTTTTATTTCTCCAGAAAGGGCTTTTATATCTCTCGAGAGGGTTTCTCTAATATCTTCCATGCCTTTTTCGAGCCCGGCTAGAACCTTGAGAATTGTCATTCTGAACTCTAGATCTGACATATTACCAATGTCTGTATTGATTAGGTCCCTAGCCTTCGGTACTGCCTCTTGTTCTTTTTTTTTTTTGTGTTGAATTTTTCTGTCTTGTCATTTTGTACAGATAAGAGTATATGAAGGGGCAAGTAAAATACTAAAAGGGTGGCAACAACCCCAGGAAAATATGCTTTAACCAAATTAGAAGAGATCCCAAATCGTGAGGGGGGAGAAAGGGGATAAAAAGAGGTTCAAAAAGGAAGAAAGAAAAAAAAAAAAGAAAAGAATTGAAAAAAAAGAAAACACCTAAGAAAAATATAAAAAAGAAAAAAAATATATATTAGATAAACTAGTAAAAAATCGTTAAAAAAGAGAAAGGTAACAGTTAAAAAAAAAGTTTTACCCGAAGGCGAGAAAGAAAAACAAAAATGAAAAAGAAAAAAATTAAATTAACTGCAAGACTAAAAAAAATCACAGGGAAAAAGCCATGAGTTTCGTGCTTTGCTTTCTCCTCCTCTGGAATTCTGCTGCTCTCCTTGGTATTGAAACCGCACTCCTTGGTAGGTGAACTTGGTCTCGGCTGGATTTCTTGTTTATCTTCTGGGGGAGGGGCCTGGTGTAGTGATTCTCAAGTGTCTTTGCCCCATGAGGAATTACACCGCCCTTACCCGAGGCTGGTGTGAGTAATCCGCTCGGGTTTGCTTTCAGGAGCTTTTGTTCCCTGAGCGCTTTCCGTAGAGTTCTGGAGGACGGGAATACATATGGCGGCCTCCTGGTCTCCGGCCTGGAGGAGCCGAGAGCCCAGGGCCCCACTCCTCAGTGCGCCCTCAGAGAACAGCGCCCAGTTACTCCTGTCTGCCTGACCTCGGGCCGCGCTCCGAGCTCACTGAGCCTGCGATTGGTTCAAGGTCACCCCGAGCTGCGAGCTTATTGTCGGCTCTGTCTCTGTAGCAGGCTTTCCTGTTTCAATACCCACAAGCTCTGCCACACTCAGACACCCCCCGATCCTTCTGTGACCCTGTGGGACCTGAGGCCACGCTGACCCCGCGTGGGCTTTGCCCTGGGTAGCCTCTGGAGCGATGTCCCTCAGCGGAACAGACTTTTGAAAGTCCTGATTTTGTGCGCCGTTCCTCCGCCGCTGCCGGGAGCCAGCCCCTCCCCCCGGGGTCTATCTTCCCGTCGCTTTGGATTCACTTCTCTGCTGGTCCTACCTTTCAGAAAGTGGTTGTTTCTCTGTTTCCAGAATTGCTGTTCTTCTTCTCCTCGATCTGCCAATGGATTTTCAGGTGTTTGCAATCTTTAGATAAGCTATCTAGCTGATCTCCGGCTAGCTGAAGTAGTCTCAGCCTGCTATTTCTCTGCCATCTTGATTCCTCCAGCAAATGGCAGCATTTTTAAGGTTGAATAATATTCTGTAGTATGCATAGACCACATTTTCTTTATCCATTCATCCATCAGTGGACATTTACATTGTTTCCATGTTTCAGCTATTATGAATAATACTGAAATGAGCATGAGGGTGCAGATACCTCTTTCAGATCCATATTTCAATTGCTTTGGATAGTATTGGGAAGTGGATTGCTGGGTCAGATGGTAAAGAATTGTCATATAATTATTAAGTGACCATAATAAACCACTCTGATTAATTTGGCTTCTGTATATTTATGTCAAATGTTACTAAGGATGATTGTTTTTTCACCTTACTATAAGGGAATTCTATAGGATAAAAATCATATTAAAAAGCATGCATTTATTCATTCAATGAGCAATTAATCAATTCTAAGCACTACAGTTTCTACTGGCTGGGGGGTGCTCTGTAGTAAGATTTTGTGTAACCTCATCCCCCACTAGACATTATGTTAAAGGTCTTATATGTGCTTCCAAAGCCCCTAGGTTTCCCCATGGTAATGGTCAGGGTCCAGTTATAAGACAGAAGCAACACCAGTAAGTGGACAGAGAAAATCCAATGTGAAGAACTAATAAATTTGAAACAGAGGATTAACGACTAAAGGACACATATCACAGTATGTGTATCACATACAGTATTGAGTGTTCATCTCCCCTATCAGACTAGAAGTTCCTTTAGAGCAGGAACTGTGATTCTAATTCATCATTTTAACCCTAGAACTTCAGGGTTATCTAGACCTAAGTACAATATCTGACATCCAGTGACTCTTAATGATTTTTGAGGAAATGAATAAATGGAAACCTAAGGTCTAAGGGGACTTAGAGGTTCAAACAATTTCATTTGAAAACTACCTTGCTGGGGCGCCTGGGTGGCTCAGTGGGTTAAGCCGCTGCCTTCGGCTCAGGTCATGATCTCAGGGTCCTGGGATCGAGTCCCGCATCAGGCTCTCTGCTCAGCAGGGAGCCTGCTTCCCTCTCTCTCTCTCTCTCTACCTGCCTCTCCATCTACTTGTGATTTCTCTCTGTCAAATAAATAAATAAAACGTTAAAAAAAAAAAAAGAAAACTACCTTGTTTTAATCAGCTCCAAAAAAGACCATCAAGAGAATGCTCAAGTGTTGGGAAGGACCATCATACTGACAACATCAACAATGAGAGAGATAAGAAAGAAAGACATATTCTGGAATCTTTTGGTTACCCATCATGAGTTTTGAGGGGTAGCAGAACAGGAAATTGGAGAAAGAAGGCTGTAGATACATGATGAGGAGTTTACCTCTTGTCTAATGTAAAGGGAGCCACTGAAGAGTTTGGTCAGGGGCCCCAGTAGGATAGGACACGTGGGGGCATTGTTCACCTTGGCACTCTGTGAAATGTGCAGTGGTTAGCTGGGAAGGGCTATACTTTGAGGATGTGAAATGTATTGTGTTTAATGTATATGGACACAAGTAATTTTTAAAAAATCAGTTAAAGGAAAGAGGTAAAATAATTGTAATTACTTGCTATTAGTAATCCTACTTGGTTAATTCAAATGTGATAAACAGTGTCAAAATTATCTCTGTATTTTTGTTTAAAAATGGTATAGCCAAAGGAAATATAACTATTGACTCAAACACTAACAGCACACTTTTGAACTCTTTTCAAAGAGATGAATGTTGGCCTGGAATTCAAACTGGCCAAAAGATGGTGTATTTCAAGTGATTTTTGTCAGTGGGGGCTTTATTAATAGCTTTGAAATAAAAGTTCAAGTTCCCTAATGGCCAGTTCCCAAAAAAGTCACATGAAATAGAACTTTTTTCTTTCATTCCCTTCATGTCTTCTCCATAAGTTCACATATAACACATCAAATGAACCAGAAGCAATATTATTTTACATAAAATTTCTTTAAGCCTCCAAAGTTAGCAAGTTGGCAATTCACTGAACTCTACTAACCCTTAGTTTTCTTATCTATAAAAAGCGCTCAGTTTTTCTCTTTTCATGGATTCTATAATATTCCTATAAAAAGCATGTTTATACTTTTTAAATATCTTATTTATTTGTTTGTTTGTTTGTTTTACATAAAGAGAGAGAGAGAGAGCAAGCATAAGCAGGGGGAGCAGGCAGAGGGAGAGGGAGAAACAGACTCCCTGCTGAGCAAGGAGCCCAATATGGAACTTGATCCCAGGACCCTGAGATCATGACCTGAGCCAAAGGCAGACTTAACTGACTGAGCCACACAGGCACCCCAAAAAAGCATTTTGAAGAAATGTTTTGATTTTGTGAAGAAGGGTTTATAAAAAAATCACTATATTTTTACCTTGTATGTATTCTTAATTCCTTCCTAGTGGATCATAATTTAATGGAAAATTAAGGAAGTATCCTGAGCTATGGATTGAAATGGTAGAGATTTCCATATGCCAATTGTTGTATACCTAAGTAGCCAATAATAAATAGGACTTGCCTATATACCAAGAACCATTTACTACAGAAGAAAAAATTTAGTTTCTTGAGAATGCATGTAGAGAAAAACAAAATCACTCTATCTTTGGGAACAAGTCATTTATTTAGCTCTGCCTAATTAAAACTAAGTTTTAAATTCTAGAATGCCTCATAAATTTTACCATGTAATAAGCATATATTTTTATTTATTGTTTGATTAAATTTGCTATAATTTGATATTTGCCTTCATATCAATCATCCTTTGAAGTGTATTGTGTTTCAGTTGATAGCCAGAGTTCATCTAAGTGGTCAGCAGTTGCTTGATCAGTAGGAACAGTAGAAATTGGGACATTTAATTCAGATGGCTGGTGTGAGGATTGAGACCACGATTGTGAAGTGCTTGTGGTGAGCCTGGCATATGATATTTGAAAAATAGACAGTGGCTGCTAATATTGTTTTTAATTATGTTTTGTTGTTGCAATTGTTGGAAGCTCTTAGAACATTGTGTAGAACACAAAAGTAACTGATCGATAACTTTAAAGTACATTATCTATTACTCTAAATGATGCTTGATAAATGATTAACGGGTTGAAGATAGAGAAGAGGATATTAAGATATTATATTCTGTACCTGATATACCCCTACCAATAAAAGTGGTTATATTGACATGACTTACCTAAAAAAATTATATGCATCACCAAGTTATGTATATATATGGAGAAATTCAAACCACATAGGAAATTTCAAATAGTCCCCTCCTCCTCTAATATACTTGTTGAAGTTGTTGCTGGTGTTCAATAAGAGAAAGTTTTATTTAAAGGTTGCCAGTAAAATTTCTGCTTTTAATAAACAGTCTGTCAGTTTCAGTAGATTATGTTCATTCAGGAAGAACACCAGGGTGACTTTCTCTTTGTGATATGAGGTAGATAGGCACCTATTATTCTTACAGAGAAGTACTAACATCATTTTTTTTCTTTTTTTTTCTCTCTCTCTCTCTGATAAAGTATCCCTTTACACAGCTTATAGGATGCCAGAGATAAGGATTTAAAACAATTTCCCTAGAGTCTAAAGACCTCTTGAAAGTAAGAGGAAAGAGATGGAATGCCTGTTGTCCCATAAGAGCTCAGAAGTACCTGTGGAATAAACAAATGATTGAATCCTGATTTTTTCTTTTATTTTAAGCTTCAAAATTACTACTTATAGACAATGTTATTGTGCATTGGAGAAATAGTTAATGTTAAACTTTTGGCAAGAATGAAATTGGTACAGTGTTTAGAAAAACTGGTTTGCAATATAGAGCAGGTGCTTTTTAAATGCCTTCACTCATTATGCTCAGGTGAACTAGTTTTGTGGGGAGGACATTCCCACGTGGGAAAAAAAAAGTGTAAATGTGGAAAATATTTTTAAAAAATTTATCTGAAAACTTTAGAGAGCTATTAAAGCAACAAATTCTTGGCCCAGACCCTCAAAGGTGACCACAATATTTGGCACTACTTTTCACCTCAACTGATTCTCCAGTTCTCAAGAAGAGCTGACCAGCTAACAAGCAGAGGAGAGCTTCCAGCCTCCTCATGGAGCTATGAGAGTAGAGTCCAAGAACACATCTCAAGTTAAAAAAAAAAAAAAAAAAAAAAAGCCAGTCATGTGGAATTGCAAATGGCCACACCCTAGGAGAGGGGACAAGACTTCAAAAACACTGAATCCCAATCTCCAAGAGGAAGCTAAGGAGACATTAAAAAGTAAATGCAATGCGGTGTCCTGGGTAAGCTACTGGATTAGAAAAACACAGTAGGTAAAGATTGAAAAACCTGCATAAATTACAAATTTTAGTTTCTAATAATGTATCAAAACTGATTTATTAATTGTATAAATAACAATACTAATGTAAGAATGTAAGATGCTACTAATAGAGGGGAAAGAGTGTAGGGTGTTTAGAAATTCTATACTATCCTCTCAATTCTTCTCAATCTACTATTGTTTCTAAAATAGCAATAAGAACAAACTAATATTAAAAGCTCCTGCACAGTGAAGGAAACAACAAAAGTAAAAGGCAACCTACTGAATGGCAGAAGATATCTGCAAATGGCATGTTTGATAAGAAGTTAGAATCCAAAATATATAAAATACTTATAAAACTCAACGTGTAAAAAATGATTAGTACAATTAAAATGGGCAGAATACATGAAGACATTTCTCCAAAGAAAACATACAGATGGCCACCAGACACATGAAAATATGCTTAACATCAGTAATCATCAAGGAAACCCAAATCAAAACTACAATGAGATATTACCTCACACCTGTCAGAATGATTAAAATTAACAGGAAACATCAGGTGTTGGTGAGGGTCTGGGGAAAGGGAACCCTCTTGCACTGCTGGTGAGAATGCAAACTGGTACAGCCACTTTGGAAAACAGTATGGAGTTCCCTCAAAAAGTTAAAATTAGAACTATACTTTGATCCACCAACTGCACTAGGAGATATTTTACAAAGAATGCAAAAATACTAATTCATAAGGATACACATATTCCAATGCTTGTAGCAGCATTAGCTATAATAGCCAAATTATGAGAACAGCCCAAATGGTCATCAATTGATGAATGGATAAAGAAGAAGTGATATATACTCAATGAAATATTACTCAGTCATAAAAAGGAATGAGATCTTGCATTTGCAACATGGGTGGAGCTAGAGCATTATGTTAAGTGAAATAAATCAGTCTGAGAAAGACAAATCCTATATGATTTCACTCATATGTGGAATTTAAGAAATAAAACAAATGACCAAAAGGAAAAAAGAGAGAGAGGCAGATCAAGAAACAGACTCTTAACTATAGAGAACAAACTGGAAGTTACCAGAGGGGAGTGGGTGGGAGATGGGTGAAATAGGTGATGGGGATCAAGGAGAGCACTTGTGATGAACACCAGGTGTTACATGGTAGTGCTGAATCACTATATTGCATACCTGAAACTAATTATTACAACTGTATGTTAGCTAACTAGAATTCAAATAAGAACTTAAAAATCACTAAAAAACAAAAACACTACATTACATACAAATAGATTAAATACTCTAATTAAAAACAGAAACTGCCATATTGCATGAAAAAATTAAAAAACAAACACCCCCCCCCAAACTTGGTGTAGCTTAAAAGACACACTAAAATACAAGGATATAGGGGCGCCTGGGTGGCTCAGTGGGTTAAAGCCTCTGCCTTCGGCTCAGGTCATGATCCCAGGGTTCTGGGATCGAGCCCCACATCAGGCTCTCTGCTCAACAGGGAGCCTGCTTCCTCCCCTCTCTCTGCCTGCTTCTCTGCCTGCTTGTGATCTCCGTCTGTCAAATAAATAAATAAAATCTTTAAAAAAAAATAAAATAAAATACAAGGATATAAAGAAGTTGGAAAAAAATTAATGTAAAGAGACATGTCATGGAAACACCAAAAGAAGGCTGACAATCATCAATATCAGAACAGTAAAATTATTTTTTTTTGTTTTAACTATCAAAAAAACACAGAGGATACAGGGAGATGGAGAGAGAGTTGGGGGAATGGAGGGGGAGATGAACCATGAGACACTGTGGACTCTGAGGAACTAACTGAGGGTTTTGTAGGGGCAGAGGGATAGGAGGTTGGGTGAGCCTGGTGGTATTGTGGAGGGCACATATTTCATGGAGCACTGAGTGTGGTGCATAAACAATGAATTCTGGAACACTGAAAAGAAATTCAAAAAATAAATAAAAATGTTTAAAAAATAACACAATGGGAAAGTTTTAAGAAAGAAACAGGTATATTTCATTATTTAAAAAGTATAAATCCATTATGATTATATGAAACTTTTCATTAATTTGTTGTTCTAATAATATAGCTCCAAAATGTATAGAGCAAATAATGACAAATTTAAAAGAAAGAGACAAATGTTCAGAGACTGTGGAAATTTGTCATATCCCTTCTTAGTCATGGGTAGAACAAGGCATTGTTAAAAATCAGAGAAGAAACTTTTTTTTTAATTTTGGTAGGGACACTGGGAAATCTTGGAGACTCAGTGGGTTAAGCTTCTGCCTTCAGTTCAGGTCATGATCTCAGGGTCTTGGGATCAAGCTCCACATAAGGTTCTCTGCTCAGCAGGGAGCCTGCTTCCCCCTCTCTCTGCCTGCCTCTCTGCTTCCTAGCAATCTCTCTCTCTCTCTCACTCAAATAAATAAATAAATAAATATTTTTTTTAAAAAAGAGAGAAAAAGAAAGGAAGAAAGAAAGAAAGAAACTTGGTAGGGACATTGAAGATTAAAAACAAGCAACATCTTCCTAGGAACATTGCCAAAGGTAAAGGAAGCAAAGGCAAAATGAACTATTGGGATTTTATCAAGATCAAAAGCTTTTGCACAGCAAAGGAAACAGTTAACAAAACCAAAAGACAACTGACAGAATGGGAGAAGACATTTGCAAACGACATATCAGATAAAGGACCAGTGTCCAGAATCTATAAAGAACTTAGCAAACTCAACACCCAAAGAACAAATAATCCAATCAAGAAATGGGCAGAAGACATGAACAGACATTTCCGCAAAGAAGACATCCAGATGGCCAACAGACACATGAAAAAGTGCTCCATATCACTCGGCATCAGGGAAATACAAATTAAAACCACAATGAGATATCACCTCACACCAGTCAGAATGGCTAAAATCAACAAGTCAGGAAATGACAGATGCTGGCGAGGATGTGGAGAAAGGGGAACCCTCCTACACTGTTGGTGGGAATGCAAGCTGGTGCAGCCACTCTGGAAAAAAGCATGGAGGTTCCTCAAAATGTTGAAAATAGAACTGCCCTATGACCCAGCAATTGCACTATTGGGTATTTACCCTAAAGATACAAACGTAGTGATCCGAAGGGGCACGTGCACCCGAATGTTTATAGCAGCAATGTCCACAATAGCCAGACTATGGAAAGAACCTAGATGTCCATTAACAGATGAATGGATCAAGAAGATGTGGTATATATACACAATGGAATACTATGCAGCCATCAAAAGAAATGAAATCTTGCCATTTGCGACAACGTGGATGGAACTAGAGGGTATCATGCTTAGTGAAATAAGTCAAGTGGAGAAAGACAACTATCATATGATCTCCCTGATATGAGGAAGTAGAGATGCAACATGGGGGCTTAGGGGGGTAGGAGAAGAATAAATGAAACAAGATGGGATTGGAGGGAGACAAACCATAAGTGACACAAAACAAACTGAGGGTTGCTGGGGGGAGGGAGGTTGGGAGAAGGGGGCGGGGTTATAGACATTGGGGAGGGTATGTGCTATGGTGAGTGCTGTGAAGTGTCTAAACCTGGTGATTCACAGATCTGTACCCCTGGAGATTAAAAATATATGTTTATAAAATTAAAAAAAAAAGAAAGATTAAAAACAATTTTAAAATCCTGACCAGTTTGACATATATAGAACACTATAATATACCTGATAAGTACAGAATAAAATTCCCATGGAACTGAAATTATACAAATTATATTATAATCATATAGAATTAAGTTTGAGGTACATCTGGGTGGCTCAGTGGGTTAAGCCTCTGCCTTTGACTCTGGTCATGATCTCAGGGACCTGGGATCCAGCCTTACCTTGGGCTCTCTGCTCAGCAGGGAGCCTGCTTCCCCCTCTCTCTCTGCCTGCCTTTCCGCCTACTTGTGATCTCTCTCTCTCTCTGTCTGACAAATAAATAGATAAATAAAATCTTTTTAAAAAAGGAACTAAGTTTGAAATGAACCACAAGAAAATAACTAAAATTTGTTTCTGAATTTTGAAAGTTAAAAAAAAAAAACACTTCTAAATTAACAATGGATCTGTGAAGAAATCACAGTGAAAGAAAGATATTTTGAACTGAAAAAAATATAAATAAAATTTGTCAAAGTTTGTGGGACGAAGTAGTTAGAAGAAAATTTCTGGCTTAAATATATGCATTGTTTTAAAAGATTAAAAACAGATGGGATATGAGGCTCCTGGGTGGCTCAGTTGATAAGCGGCTGCCTTCCGCTCAGGTCATAGTTCTGGGGTCCTTGGATCGAGACCCACATCAGTTTGCCTGCTCAGCCTGCTTTTCCCTCTCCCACTTCCTCTGCTTCTGTTCCCTCTCTCACTGTGTTTCTCTCTGTCAAATAAATAAATAAAATCTTTTTAAAAAATAGATGGGATAGATATGCCTCTTGAAATATTAAAAAATGTCAAATTAACCCAACTAAAATGGAAGAAAATAATAAAAAAAAAGCAGAAGTAAATAAAATAAATAAATAAAAGGAAAATAATATACAAGGTACAGAATCGACAGAGTCAGAAGTCAGTAGGTTGAAACATTGATAATTCCATAAGCTGATAATTCCATAGCTTGGCCAATCAAGATATGAAGAGGAAAATCACAAGCCCTAAGAGATTATTAACTCTAGGGAACACTGAGGGTTGCAGAAGGGGACGTAGGTAGGGGGATAGTGTAAGTGGGGCATGGGCATTAAGAAGAGTACTTGAAGTCATGAGCACAGGTTGTTATATGACTGATGAACCATTAAATTCTACCTGTGAAACTAATAAAATAGTATATGTTAAATAATTAAATTTAAATAAAAAACTATAATTAAAAGAAACACAAATATGTGTATATATAAAATTATAGATGTACTATATCTCTATCTATATATACAATTATATAATGTATGTATATTTTATCTATATATACCATTATATATGTGTATGTGTTATTCCATAATCTCTACAAAGAAATTACAGATCTAAATAAACTGAGGACTAAGGGTAACTGGGTGGCTCAGTCCTTTAAATGACTGATGTTTGATTTCACCTCAGGTCATGATCTCAGGGTTGTGAGATTAAGCCCCAAATCAGACTCTGTGCTAGGTGTGGAGCCTGCTTCTCTCTCTCTTCCTCTGCCCCACCTCCTTTACTTGGGTGCAAGCACATGCACTCTCTCTCTATCTCATAAATAATTTTAATTAATTCATTAATTCATTAATTAAAGGCCTATTACATGTATAGATTCTCCTCAAATTGAGCTGGAGTTTCAATACAATTTCTACTAGATGGGAGCATGTGTGTGTGTGTGTCCGTGTGTGTGTTTGTGTGTGTGTGAATTGATAACATGTAAGTGTTACATGTTATCTTTACTAACATACAAGTGGAAATGAAGAATCATAAGCAAAAAAAAAAAAAACTTCAGAAAAGATTTTATGGGCAACAGACATAATATTTAAAATATAGGGTTTATTATTTATTTCTAAAAATCTACAGGAAATGAGAAAAGCATTCACCAATGAGAACCCAGGTGTCCACCTCACCTCAATCCCTAACTCATTAATTTTATAGGTTCATTTTCATAATTGGGCAAAACTGAAGATACCTCCCTATCCACTTTTTAAGGTATAGTTTTGGGATCCACAAAGGAGCGAAGTTTTTTTGTTTTGTTTTGTTTCAAAGATTTTATTTATTTATTTGACAGAGAGAGAGAGATCACAAGTAGACAGGCAGGCAGAGAAAGAGGAGGGAAGCAGGCTCCCCACTGAGCAGGGAGCCCGATGCGGGGCTCGATCCCAGGACCCTGAGACCATGACCTGAGCTGAAGGCAGAGGTTTAATCCACAGAGCCACCCAGGCGCCCCAGGAGCGAGGTTCTTACACCTATTAGTAAATAAATTTTAGAAGACTTATAATATATATTTAAATAACAATTCAAGTACACTTTTTATTGTGTTCAGTTAGCCAGCATATAGTACATCATAAGTTTTTGTTGCAGTGTTCAATGATGCATTAGTTGCATATCACACTCAGGGCTCATCCCAACTTGTGCCCTCAATACCATCATCTGGTTACCCCATCCCCTCACCCCTGTCCCTTCTGTAACCTTCAGTTTGTTTTCCAGAGTCCAGAGTGTCTCATGGTTTGTCTCCATCTCTGACTTCTTCCATTCAGTTTTCCCTCCTTTCCCCTGTGGTCCTCCACTCTATTCCTTCTGTTCCATAGATAAGTGAAACCATATGATAATTGTCTTTCTCTGCTTGACTTATTTCACTTAGCATAATCCCCTCCAGTTTAAAAAGAGGCAGTGAGGGAAGGATATCAAAGAGATTAAAATATTTGATTTGATGAAATTCTTAAGGATACGATTTGAAAACAAAAGAAATTATGAGGACAACGTTATACATCTGAAGGGAAATACAGATACATGTTTGAAAAGAAAGGAAGTCACATATCATTTATGACACTGAATGATTTTTAAGAGTAGACATTCATGGTAAATAAGGTGATAGCTTAGGAATCTTAAAAAGAGTGATTCTTCAGTTCACCCCAACAGTCCTAGAGGTATTTTTTCTGCCCCCACAGTTTTTCAGGACCCGTTTGTGGTCCTCACTCAGTCCATTGTGGTCCTCACTCAGTCCATTGTAGATACCATTGGGTAATTCTCATTCTCTCTGCTAGGCTAAAATTTTTCCAATGGGGTAAAAAGGTCTAGATTTCTTGGACTTTGTGTGATATCTGCTATTTGCAGAAGAGTCAGGCTCATTTGCCTTTGGCAGCAGTTTTGATCTTCTGGCTTGTTGGTGGATTTTTGCATCGCAATGAGTACTATGTTGCAGTGAATTCTTTGTATCCCAGAGTCATTAAGCATATACACAAGGCAAAGCCTATCCTGAGAGAGAAGCAGTTTTTGTTTGTTTGTTTGTTTGTTTTTCTCTGAAATTCCTTTACATAGACTTGGTGTCCCAGCTGGATTGCCACAGAGTCCCACATTGGCCTGGCAGCTCATGTTTAGGCTTAGAAGAGCTTTGGAATAGAACTGAGCCTTTGAGAAGACTGCAATGTGTAGAGAGAGATGCTATAAGGAACTGCAGAGAAAGCTCTGAAGTCATCAAGATGTAAATTCGGATGTTTACCCTGTATTACATACCCTTATTAGGACAACCTCAGGCTACTTAAGACTTTTTTTTTTTTTAATTAATAACAATATCTACTAGGAGATATTTTAGTCTGGAAGCTGTTATATGGTTCTTTTGTCAAATTCTTTAATTTCAAGAGGAAAGTGGTTCCTTCTCTGAATTCAAGTTAAGCTGATTATCTTAATTATCCACTCTATGAAGAAAAAGCTATAGCTTACCCCAACCCCTGAGTGAATAAACACATTCTCAGAAGTGCGTGTGTGTGTGTGTGTGAGTGTGTGTGTGTGAGTGTGTGTGTGTGTGTGTGTGTGTGTGTTTCATTCTAGATACTTAAATTCCCTGGAAAATATAAAAATGCTTAGAAAATACTTAGAATTATTTCTGATTAGGGACACCTGGGTGGCTCTGTTGGTGAAGTGTCTGACTCTTGGTTTTGGCTCAGGTCATGATCTCAAGGTCATGAGAATGAGACTGGTGTCAGGCTCCATGCTTGGCTCAGAGTCTGCTTGCAATCCCCTCTCTCCTCCCTCTGCCCCACCTCCTGCTCATGTTCTCTCTCTTTATAAATAAATAAATAATAAATAAATAAATAATGTTTTAAAAATAAAGAATTATTTCCAATTGGATTTTGGGTATTTTATGTGTCATGATCTGATTGGAGGCCACAATTTATAGACTCATTCTATTGACGTTCCCAATGAGTCAGGAAAATGTTTTCTAGGTGATGGATTTATATTCACTAATTTCTTTATTTTTCATTAACAAATACATGAGCCAATAATACCAACATGTTTTGAATAGCAAGACCAAAAAAATTACATTTGTCTACTATTCACCTTCATTTACAGAAATGGACATTAGTGTTTTCTCCTTCTGTATATCATTATGGACTCATGACTTTTCAGATTTACTGTGTATAAATCAACCCTCCTGTCAATGTTTTTTGATTCCCAATTTCCTCAACTTTACCAATAGAAGCTACCTCACTTTGGACAAATGTATCACTGTGCTTTGTGAAAACTCATCTTGCTTTGTGGAACAACAGATGTTATAGGCTCACATTTTACCTTTCAGTCCACAAGTGGGATCAGCTACTTCTGCAGGGCTTCCTGGTTTCTCATAGTGGGAAAATAGCATTGGAGATAAGTATCTAAGTGCTGCTGTGAATAATGGAAGACAGGAGGGAAGAATTTCTCCTGGGCTATTTCTTTGGGAAGAGCTATAAAAGATATGCTTTGAATTTCTTTTTTAAGGTTATGATTTTATTTTGATATTTCAAATTCAATTCTAATAGTAGAGTGCCCTACTTACATTTTTGATTGAAAAATTATACTTTATTTTCTTCTGTAGAGAACATCTTGCTTCCAAATGGAATAAACATCATTACCTTTATACTTTACTGAGAATATAAGAAAACCATTCCAAAATAGCATTTCAGTATTAATGCAAAAGTATGATTACTGAATAAGCTCAATTTGGGGGGTAGCTATTTTTGTTTATATTGCATTTTATTATAGATTTTCAGTCAGATTATTTTGTTCTAGAATAATAGTTCTCAAACTTTATTGTGTATCAGAATTACAGGAAGATTTGCCGAAAGAAACAACAAATACAGCAGACAGCTGGGCCTCACCCCCTGAATTTCTAATTCCAGTAAGTTTAGGGCAGGCCCCAAAATTTGCAGTTCTAATACATTTTCTGATGCTGCTGCTACCACTGGTCCAGGGACCTCCCTTTGAAAATCACTGTTATAGAATCAGTTATGATTTCTCACTATGTGGTTGTAAGTACTTATCTGACCTATGGTTTTACGTCAGGGTTTTCTACTGGTGGCATTGCATGTGTGCTCCTGGTAAATTCACAGAATGAAGGCTGCTTGGATTGTAAAACACTACAAAAGATAAATCTGCCATACCTTGGGATGGTTTAAAAAAAAATTGCCAACTCTGTATTCAAAATTCTGTACCTGATTTTCACTCTTATCCCCTTGCAATGACTTGATGCATAGTTGTAATTACAAGATATCTGTAATTGCTTGAATAAACTGATTGAATAAATCAATTCTGGTTCCTATGATTTAATTTCTGATACTATCAGAACATACTTATTTTCACCTGTCACAATCCCTACTCATTTTAATGTATCAGATTATGTACTGTTGCAATAAGATTATCCCAATTAGTAGTTTCTTGACACAGTAGCAGCTGGTTTTCAGTTTTCCACAAAAGATCAAGAAGATTGCTAGTACCTTAGAATCCCATATGATTAGCAAAGAGAAATAAAATAAATACAAACTCTTGAGGTTTGCCCTGAAACTCTCATATATATTTCATGTCTCCTCATTTTATTTGGAAATAAACCTAGTTTAGGACACTAGTTTCTCAGAGGCATTACCTTAATTCTCACAAATTCTGATTCATAAAGCCAATCAAATATTTTATTTTAAAAAAACCAGCGTATATAAACTAAAATACAATTTAATTTTAATATGTCAGCAATTGGAAATAAGTCAGATATTACAACCTTAAACCATAATTCCAAATTTCAAGTGAAAACCTTTTACAGATTCATGTAATCTCCAGATTGTCTGGATCCTGGTCTTCCTAGAACCATTTCATAAGACAAGGACATTTATAGTTATAACACATCTTAACTGCAACATTTCATTTCAAGTAAAGTCCCCTATTTCAAATTCTTTTCAAAAAAACTTTAGCTATTTAGTTTTAATGCAAAAGCTCAAATTCTTAAATGAAATCAAATATAGTATGTTCCAGAAACCTTGATTTCTATTTCTGTGTTAGCTGCACTTAATACTACAAAATAACACAGAGCATATGTTTGTTTGTTTGTTTGTTTTCTATCAAAGAAAGTTGATTAATGTGCTTATTTCATCAAATTAATTTCATCTTTTTCATATTTAATTTAACTCAAAATCCCCAAGTTTTGAAAAGGGAGGCCTTTGAAAAGAAAAAAGAAAGTATTACCCTTTCTGTTAAGCAGAATTTTAAGGTGTGAGGCCTCAGGACTGAACATTTCATCAGTTCCTTGGCCTGTGGTTTATCAATCCAAAATTAAAACCCCTCTAGGGAAAAATAAAAAAGACTATTCGTTTAAAAACAGTTTAATTCTTATAATTCTTAGTTTCCTATATTTAGTGTCATCTCATGGATTTTGCTAAAAATCAATAGTCCTCAACTTAAAAAGAAAATACCCAGATACAATTTTTAAATTATTTTTTATACATGTCATTATGTACATCCATAGTTTTTTGTTTTGTTTTGGAGAGCACTATTCCAATGAAACATGTTTCAAGGCCAAGATATTTCTTAATTTTGTTTTAATTGCAACACATTTGCAGTATATTTTTAAAACTCTAACCATTCCTTTATGTTAGTGACACATTCCTTTATATGAAAAAGAATCTATAGTTCTCAAATATGATTACAAAAATTTGGCACCCTCCCATCAAACGGTAAGATGTATATCCGCTAGATGAAAGTGACGTGATAGCAGTTTCTGGACCCAGCGTCTTAAGGATTAGGTTTCTGGGCTCCACTCTTCCTCCTAAAATCCTGCTGCCATGCTGTGAGGAAGCCCAAGCACTTGCCATCCAGGTGAATCAGAATCTGGAAAGTGAATCCTCCAGCTCCATTTGAGCTACCTCAGCTAATGCAGTATGAAGCAAAGATGAGCTGACCCCATTATCTAAATTGAAGATTTATGAGCAAGACACTACATTTTGGGGTGATTAGTTAATGCAGTGATAGATAACCATAACCCTGCTATTTACAGCTATATAATATACAAGTGGAACAGAATTCTTAGAGTCATGTATATTTACAGGCTAGCATCTTCTAAATGCTTCCTGATAAAGCAAGACATTTTTAAATATAATACTTTAAATATTAATGTTTTAAAACATTTAAAATATCATAATTCTTCCCCCATTAGACCTTTATAATAGATTAGTGCAGGCCAGGAAAGTTACTGAAAATTCATCTATTTCTAACTGTGGTTTCCAAAACTTAGAGTCAACTATGAATAAGTTATTTGTGATGATGATACCAATTATATTTTGATTGTGGTAACATTCAAATCAATCTACACAAGTGATAAAATTTCATAAAACTATAAACTGAAAATAAAAATGCAAAAGAATTTATCTAAAAACTTGTAAAATCTGAATAAGTTCTGATAATTGTAACAATGCCAATTTCCTGGTTTTGGCAATAGACTACGATTTTCCAGAATAATAACATTTGTAAGAAGCTCTGTATGGTTTTTGCAACTTCTTGTGGGACAAAATATTTCAAAATAAAAATTTATAATAAAAAATTAGGGTCTGGACAATAGAGAAATCCATTTCAGTAAAATAACTCATCCCAGCAAGGAGTCTTTTGTCCATTTATTGCAGAGCAACTACAGGTCATGATTTCTTGGATGAGCACTCTTAAGAACTCAGAGAATCCTTTAGCAATGATACTTCAAAGGCTTATTCTTCTATTGATACAGACAATTTCATAGAGGAGACTCTGCCATCCTCAGAAAAGGAAAATATAGCCACTTGGTACAAGAGTGGTTTTAAATATACTAGCAAAACACAGAGGAAACTGAGGTTTATTTGGACACTCATTTTTTTCCACTGTTTTGGAGGCTTTAGCTGTTGCAATTTCCCCAGCCTATCCTGGTGGACAGATAATGGTGTCAAATATCCAAGGGTGTGGTCTTTATCTTTGAGACTTTTTGCAAGTATCTATAGATGTTATCCCTGATTTCCTCACCCTACCCCAGGTTCTTAATAAGGTTTGGAAGTTTCTCTTGAGCATGTTATGAGGGAGGTAAAACAGGATTCTGTCATTCTTTGGTAATCCTCATCTTCCTACAGATATCTTGTTTCCACTTGGCAAGAGAGTGATTTTTCCAGGTTTTCTGTTCTATGGTTCAAGAACTATAAAGAGACAACCATCATTTGGAGCCATCTATGGAGACCTGGTTTCCTCTTCATGCATTTTACAGGTAGGGCATCATCATGGTTTAACAAAAATTCAGCATGTGTTAGAAAGGCTCCTTAAGAACTCAAAGATTCAGGTGTACCTGGGTGGCTCAATGGGTTAAGCCACTGCCTTTAACTCAGGTCATGATCTCAGGGATCTGAGATTGAGCCCCACATTGGGGTCTCCATTCAGTGGGGAGCCTGCTTCCCTTCTCTCTCTGCCTACTGGTGATGTCTCTCTCTCTCTATCTCTGTCAAATAAATAAATAAAATCTTTAAAAAAGAAATTTTAAAAAGAAATAAATACATAAATAAATAAAGAAAGAACTCAAAGATTCAGAACCATCTATTTTGTATAAGGATCAAAATCAAGCACAAAGAAAAATATATTTTTTGAAGAGGGAAAATGGGGTCAGACAGCAGATAGAAAGCCAGAGAACCAGACTGAGTCTACGCTCCCCACCCAGAAAAGCAAAACTTCTTCTAAAAGGTAAATAACTCAGGGACAGAGCTCTGTGGCATTATCAGTCCCTAAGTGCCAAAGGAGACATAAGGAGAAAACAAAACATTGAAACATCAAGGGGTCTCAACATATGTGCAGTCGATTCACACTTTATAACTCTTTTCCATTATTCTTCAGATCCCTTACATTCCATATGCTGCAAAGACTACACCCATTTTTTTTTTTTTTTTTTTTTTTGTGAAAACAGGAGCAACAACACAGAAAGTTTAAGACATGTTGCTATCATTTCCTGTTCTACATGGAGGGAGAGAGGAGCGAATACACCAACCAGAAGTCAGACAATAACTGCGTCTCAGTTCTTAACATTCCAGTTTTCTCCAGGAATGTTTTATTCTACCTTATCACCCTATATTTAGTGCCCTCCATCTTACCTCCCCACAACAAACTTATTTAATTATCAAATCAGTTTGTAGATCTACTTCAGAGAGAGGTCCCAAACTCACAAGATACCCAAACCCAAAAGTCTGATAATAGACTCATGAAAAAGTGATTCAAACATAAATTTTGAAAACAGGGAAAGATAAGTAAGTAATATAAAGTATATATTAGAAAATAGATTCAAATATATGTCTCTAAGACTAGGTGAGTCATAGTGAACAAGACATGGTACCCATCTGAAATGAGATGCTGGCAGATAAAAGGAGATCACAGAAGTCATACAGAAGACCAAGGTGAATGTCAGTGATGGAGAAGAACATAAAGAATAGTTTTTGTTATTTGAGTTTTTAAATTTTAGAATATGTAACATAAAGGGTTCTGTTTGCTGGGTTTGTTTGTATTGATTGTTCTTTAGATAAGATTTCATCCTCCTTATCAAAGAACAAAATTGTAGGACACTTTGTTGCCTCAGCTAGTGTATGACTCTTTGTTTTGGCTCAGATCATGATCTCAGGGTCATGGAGACTGAACCTGCCTCAGGCTCTGCACTCAGCACAGTCTGTTTGAGATTTCCTCTCCCTCTTCTCTGCCTCCCTCACGCTTCCTTATCATCTCTCTCTCTCTCCCTCAAATAAATAAGTATTTAAAAAAAAAATCAGTTGTAGGAAAGGATATAAAGGTTATATAAAGGATATAAAGATTAATTACAAATATGTTAGAATGAGACAGGAGTATTGACACAAAGGTAGACAAATGGGGATATCACAGATTCACACAGATATGAACATTAAGTTTATGAGTAAGGTAGAACTATAGAATAATATGGGATGGACTTTTTCAACAAATTAAGCTGACCCAAATAAATATCCATATGGAAAGAAAATGGAATGTGATTCCTACTTCATATCATATGCAAAAAATGAATTCCAGGAAAGCAATCAATTTCATAGAAAATAATATTGGATAGTGTCTCCATGACCTCGAAGTAGGCAAAAGTACAGGCACAAAAGTAACAGCCAAAAGGGAAAGATTGATAAATTGGATTATACTAAAATTAAGACTTTCAGTTCATCAAAAAACACCATTAAGAGAGTAGAAGAGTGAATCAGAATGTAGAAGATAATTTCAGTATGCCACCAAGGACTCATTCTAAATATATGTGTATGTTTATTTATGCTTTTGTAAGTATATAGACATGTATAAAATGCAGTGAAAATATATATTAAAAACTTGATGATCCAACTGTGTAATGTGGTTTTAGCGTTGCTAAAGACTAAAACCACTAATGTGGTTTAATAACGTGGAACTTATTTTGCTTGTTTTGTTCTTATTTTTGTTAGAATAATGGCAAATATATTTTTTAAAGATTTATTTATTTATTTTAGTGAGAAAGAGAGCACATCCGCAAGCGGAGGGGTGTGAGGGTGAGAGGATGGGAATGGGGTGACCCAAGGGAGAGAGAGAGAACTCAAGCAAACTCCATGGAGCCTGATCTGGGGCTGGATCTTACCACCCTGAGATCAGACCTGAACTGAAATCAAGAGTCAGTCACTTAAGCGACTGCACCACCCAGGCTCCACAAAGGCAAAAAATTTTAATGGTTTTCCTAAACATTGTTTTTTCTAAGAAGCTGCTTTATTATTTTTTTCCATGTTTTTACTTAAATGCCAGCTAGTTAACATGGTGGCATAATATTAGTCTCAGGTATGGAATTTGGTAATTCATAACTTACATAGGATGCTGGTGCTCATCACAACAAATGCTCTCTTTAAAACCCATTTTTTAAAGTGAAATGTCAGAAAAGCTTTAAAGATATTCATGGACTATTATTTTCCACTGTTTTTTTTTTTTTTTTTTTATGTACCTGTGTGATCTTACTGACAAAACTTGTGCTTCGTTACAGAAAAAAGAAAATGTAGGTATTGGAATGTTTGTTATTTTTATTTTTTTATTGTGTTATGTTAGTCACCATACAGAAAATCATTAGTTTTTGATTTAGTGTTCCAATATTCATTGTTTACACATAACAACCAGTGCTCCATGCAACCAATTCCCTCCTTAATATCGATCACCAAGCTCACCCATCCCCCACCACTCCCTCTACAACTCTCCATTTGTTTCCTGGAGTCCATAATCTGTCATGATTCATTTCCAACTCCAATTTCTCCACCTTCATTTTTCCCTTCCTTCTCCTAATGTCCTCCGTGCTATTTTTTATGTTCCACAAATAAGTGAAACCATATGATAATTGACTTTCTCTCTTTGATTTATTTCACTTAACGTAATCTCCTCAGTCCCATTCAAGGTGAAGCGGAAGTTGGGTATTCATCCTTTCTGGTGGCTAAGTAATATTCTATCATGTATATGGACCACACCTTCTTTTTTTTTTTTTTAAGATTTTATTTATTTATTTGACAGAGATCACAGGCAGGCAGAGAGAGGAAGGGAAGCAGGCTCCCTGCTGAGCAGAGAGCCCGATGCGGGGCTCGATCCCAGGACCCTGGGGTCATGACTTTAACCCACTGAGGCTTTAACCCACTGAGCCACCCAGGTGCCCTGGACCACACTTTCTTTATCCATTCATCTAATGAAGAGAATTTGGCTCTTTCTACATTTTGGCTACTGTGGACATAGCTACTATGAACACTGGGGTACACATGGTCCTTCTTTTCATTACATCTGTATCTTTGGGATAAATACCTAGTAGTGTAATTGCCACATCATAGGGTAGCTCTACTTTTAATTTTTTTAAGGAACCTCCACACTGTTCCAAAGTGGCTGCACCAATTTGCATTTCCACCAACAGTGTAAGGGGGTTTCCCTTTCTCCACAGTTTCTCCAACATTTTTTTTTTCTTGCCTTGTCGATTTTTGCCATTCTAAGAGGTGTAAAGTGGTATCTCAATGTGGTTTTGATTTTAATTTCCCTGATGACTAATGATGAGTACTTTTTCATGTGTCTGTTAGCTACTTGTATGTCTTCTTTGGAGAAGTGTCTGCTCATGTCTTCTACCCATTTATTTTGACTTATTATCTGGTTTTTGGATGTTGAGTTTGAGTTCTTTATAGATATTGGATATCAGCCATTTGTCTGTCATTTGCAAATATCTTCTCCCATTCTGTGGGTTGCATCATTGTTTTGTTGACTGTTTCCTTTGCTGTGCAAAAGTCTTTTATCTTGATGAAGTCCCAAAAGTTCATTTTTGCTTTTGTTTCCCTTGGCTTTTGAGACATGTTTTGAAAGAGGTTGCTATGGCCAATGTTGAAGAGGTCACTGCTTATGTTTTCCTCTAGGATTTTGATGGATTCCTGTCTCATATTGAGGTCTTTCATCCATTTATTGTTTATCATTAATGAAACTAGAAGCTGATTCTTTGAAAGAAATAATAGGATCAATAAACCATTGACCAGATTTAACCAAAAGACAATAGAAAGGACCCAAATTAATAAAATTATGAGTGAAAGGGGGTAGATTATTACTAATACCATGGAAATAGAAACAATCATCAGAAATTATCAACAGCTACATGCCAATAAGTTAAGCAACCTAGAAGAAATTGATGCATTCCTGGAAACCTACAAACTTCCAAGACTGAAACAAGAAGAAATTGACAACCTGAATAAAGCAACAACTAGTATGAGATTGAAACAGTGATCAAGAACCTCCCCAAATCACAAGAGACCAGGGCCTGATGGATTCCTTGGGGAATTCTACCAAACATTCAAGAAGAAATAATACATATTCTTCTGAAGCTGTCTCAAAAAAATAGAAGGAAAACTTCTAGACTCTTTTAATGAAGCCAACATTATTTTGATCCCAAAATCAGGTAAAGACCCCATCAAAAAGGAGAATTTCAGACCAATATCCCTGATGCATATGGATGCCAAAATTATCAACAAGATCTTAGCTAATAGGATCCAACAGTATATTAAAAAGATTATCCATCTCGACCAGACCAGGTGGAACTTATCCCTGGGATGCAAGTGTGGTTTTACATTCACAAATCAATCAGTGTGATAGAACACATAAATAAAAAAAGAGATAACTATGTGATTCTCTAAGTTGATGCAGAAAAAGTTTTGACAAAATACAGCATCCTTTCCTGATTAAAACCCTTCAGAATATAAGGACAGAAGGAACATTTCTTGACTTCATAAACCCACAGTGAATATCATTCTCAATGGGGAAAAGCTGACAGCCTTCCCTTTGAGATCAGGAACACAACAAGGATGCCCAATCTCTCCCCTATTATTCAACACATTACTAGAAATCCTAGCAAAACAATCAGACAACAAAAAGAAACAGAAGTTGTTCAAACTGGCAAAGAAGAAGTCAAACTCTCTCTCTTCGCAGATGACATGATACTTTATATGGAAGACCCAAAAGTCTCCATCCCAAGTTACTAAAACTTATACAGTAATTCAGTAATGTGGCAGTATACAAAATCAATGCACAGGAATCAGTTGCTTTCTTATAAACTAACAATGAAACTCTAGAAAGAGAAATTGGAGAATCGATTCCATTTATGATAGCACCCAAAACCATAAGGTACCTTGGAATGAACCTAAGAGGTAAAAAGGATCTGTACTCTAGGGACTACAATACACTCAGGAAAGAAATTGAAGAAGCCACAAAGAGATGGAAAAACATTCCATGCTCATGGATCAGAAAAATAAACATTGTTAAAATGACTATGCTGCCCAGAGAAATATACACTTTCAATGCCATTCTGATTGAAATATCAATGGCATTTTTCAAAATGCTAGAACATACAATCCTAAAATTTGTATGAAACCAGGAAAGGCAGTGAATCACCAGGGAAATGCTAAAAAAGAAAAACAAACCTGGGGCACCATGTTGCCTGATTTCAAGCTATATTATAAACATGTGATAATCAAGACAGCATGGTACTGGCACAAAAACAGACACATAGGCCAATGGAACAAGATAGAGGGCCCAGATATGAACTTCCAAATCTACGGTCAACTAATATTCAACACAGCAGGCAAAAATATCCAGTGGTTGAAAAGACAGTCTCTTCCATAAGTGGTGCTGGGAAACTTGAACAGCTGTATACAGAAGAATAAAACTGGATTATTCTCTTATACCCTACACAGAAATATTGGTATTTTTAAAAGATACATAAACAGTCTAATCACATGATTTAATCAGTTTGAGCCAACTTTACAGCTGATAGTGAATATTTTGCTTTGTATAGAAATTGCCATGGTTTTGGATTTGTGTGTTCTAATTTTTAACTTATTGGTGTTCTATTGTGCAGTAGCATTTCATTTAACTTTAAGATAATGTTCATATAGCATTTTCCAACTACTTTCTAATGATCACGTGGTCCCTTGGCTTTAGGTTTCAATTCACACCAGATACCTTTTAGCATGCTTAATTTTCTGGGAACACTCTTACTTGCATCAATTTTGTTTTTTATGTTTGTTGTTATTGTTGTTTTGTTATTGTTCTTAGATCTACAGAACATGACAACGTGTTTTTGACAGGACTGAAAGCTGATGCTCTCTCTTGTTTCCTCCCTCTTCACCAAGGATGCCTTTAAACGAATGGGGGGGTTAGTGGAATAGTTTGTCAGCCACAGATACTGTATGCTTAATTGTCAAATATTGCCATGTGCATGAGGTATATGACTTTATGACTTATGTTGCTAAATATATTTACTCTCACTTGTTTATTATCAAAGTTCATATGATATTATACCAACATACTTTGTAAGTGAATTATATGTGATTCAATGATTTCTGTATATTATCAAGCATTTACTGAAGAATCCTTTGTCTTGTTCTCTCTTTCCTGTTTTAGGGTTAATATTAACAAATGACAAGGAGTAGAAAAGTCAACGTAAAGATTTTAGAAGGAGAACTTACAAGATGCATATTTGTGATTCTTTGAATTTGATACTTTTAAATACGATTCTGAAAATTTTTATTGAATATTATCAAATTTGTAAGCTTCGCAGCTATGAACATCATATTACAATGTCTTTCTATGCTTACTACCACAGGAGTAAAATTCTTGACTTTAATATCATCTCTGAAAATGTTAAATTGATAATTCTGTTAACTTACATTTTACTAATTGGTATATTATATTACTGCAAGCGATTTGATCTTCAGCACAGTGCAAAATTCTTTCAAACTTGTATGTCTTTTTTTAACTCCATTTTTATTTAAACTGTTTCAGATGTAGTTTTTCATTTAGTAAAAATTGTTTTATTTATACGAAAAACATATATATAAGTACACACTTAAAAGACAACAATTGGTAAGAAACCCCAATTTTAAATTGGGCAACAGTTACAAGCATGTAATTCACAAGAGAGGATGTCCAGATAGTACATTAAGAAAAACAAGTTTAAAGATGGAATTGGGAGGGAGACAAACCATAAGTGACTCTTAATCTCACAAAACAAACTGAGGGTTGCTGGGGGGAGGGGTGTTGGGAGAAGGGGGTGGGATTATGGACATTGGGGAGGGTATGTGCTTTGGTGAGTGCTGTGAAGTGTGTAAACCTGGTGATTCACAGACCTGTACCCCTGGGGATAAAAATATATGTTTATAAAAAAAAAAGAAAGAAAAACAAGTTTAGGGGCACCTGGGTGGCTCAGTGGGTTAAGCCTCTGCCTTGGGCTCAGGTCATGATCTCAGGGTCCTGGGGTTGATCCCTGCATGGAGCTCTCTGCTCAGCAGGGAGCCTGCTTCCCCCCCCCCATCCCGCCCCCACTCCCCTCTCTCTCTCTCTCTGCCTGCCTCTCTTCCTACTTGAGATCTCTGTCAAATAAATAAATAAAATCTTAACAAAAAAGAAATGCAAGTTTAAACCACATTGAAAAACCACCATATGCCCACAAAAATGGCTAAAGTTTTAAAAGACTAGCAATACCAAGTATGATAAGGATATAAACTGAAATCCTCATGAACTTCTGGTAGACATTTTAATTGGTGTAACCTATTTGGAGAACTGCTTCCACCCATGTTTAGGAAAACTAAATATTGCCTATCCTATGACCTGGCAATTCGTCTCCTCAGAAATAAGAGAATATGGTCAACAGTGTTCAAAGCTGTATCATTCAATAATATTTCTGAGTTAGAAAGAACTCAGAACAGTTACTGAATAAATAAATGGTGGCATACTGAAACAGTGGAATCCTACACTGTTGCTATGTGCCAGAGCTTGGCTAGATATCATAAACATTAAGATAAATTAACAACGGTAAACACAAAGGAGTACTCTCCCTATGATTCCATTATATTAAGTTCAAAAGCAAGCAAAACCAATTATGGTGTTGAAAGTCAGCTTAGTGGTTTCTTCTAGGCAGAAGCAGGGCTTCCGGTATTCAGACTTGTGGACAAAGTGTAGCCTCCTCTCCCAACCTCACCCCCTACCCCGCCCCTCAGGCCCATTTTACCATTTCTGTGCACTAGTCCCCAGTCCCCGTGACCTGCATGTCTGCCCCTGCAGGGCTTTCTATACACAGTTCCTGTAATGTTTCTTGGACAACCTGTCCTTTTCGTGGTTTTGTCCAAGGGCACAGAAAGAGGAGTCTGGGAGTTAGTGCTCTCACTCCCTACATAGCCATCACCGCTGTACCGGAAGGAAGTCCAACCCCCACAACATGGGTGAGACAGCTATAAGGCTACCTCACTTCTGAGTTCTGGTATAAGTCCAGATTGAAGCTACCTGTGCTGCCTTCCACTGTCCACTGCAATGACATTTCCATAGTGATTTCCATAGCATTTCCATAGTGATTCACTGGGATGTGTGTTCTCATCTTGGCATCTGTTTCTGGAGAACCTAACCTGAGTCAGCTGGTAATATCCAGCTTTTGTTGAAAAAGCTGGCTGGATTAAAAAAAAAAAAATGGTCATGCTGATGTATTAACTTCAGAATAACTTACCGAAGTGTGTAATTATAATTTTAAATTTTCTCTTTGTTCATTATTCTTCAGTAAGAAAAGTTTAAAAAAGTATTCTAAACCCAATAACTAGAGAAACATAGACATGTGTCCTAGACATTGGGAGAAGAAAGGGAAAATGAAGGGGGGGAGGAAATCGGAGGGGGAAAGGAACCATGAGAGACTGTGGACTCTGAGAAACAGAGGGTTTTAGAGGGGAGGAGGGAGGGGGAGATGGGTTGGCCAGGTGATGGGAATTAAGGAGGGCACATATTACAGGGAGCACAGGGTTATAGGTGAACAATGAATCTTGGAACACTACATCAAAAATTAAAGATGTACTGTATGGTGACTAACATAACATAATAAATAATAATAATAATAATTTAAAAAGAAATATGTCCTAGAAAAATTTCACATAGCTATATAGTGATTTTTATTTAAGATAATTCATTACAATATAATTGTAATAACAAACAAAAACATTGTTTGTTTTCAAAATTAAGTGATAAGTTAAAGTATGTTGCATCCATTTATTACAAAACACCTAGAATCATTTAATAATATAAAAATGTCCAAGAAAGGGGGGGTATGAAGAAAGTAGTTGGGTTATGGACATTGGGGAGGGTATGTGATATGGTGAGTGCTATGAAATGTGTAAGCCTGGCAATTCACAGACCTGTTCCCTTGGGACTAATAATACATTCTATGTTAATAAAAATAAATTTAAAAACTTATTTGATAAAAACTAAAAAAAAAAAAATAGAAAAGAAAAGAAATACGAATGGCCAATAAAAATGAAATAATGATTCACTTCAACAGTAAACAGGAAAATGGTAATTAGAAATACAGTGAGATATTTAAACACCAGATGAAAAAAAGTTAAGATAATTCTGGCTTTGGTGAGGGCATGTGTACTCTGATAGTGGTAAATTTTATAACCACATGGGAAAACAACTTTAGGATGTTTCCTAAAGGTTAAGGTACTTACTAATGGTGGTACTTGATATGATTTTAGTCAGAATTCTGGAACAGGTTGCTAAGGATCCCTCCAAGTCTATCTTTTTTGGATTTTCTGCACTCAAAACTGAGTCCCTTCCCAAGGTCTTCAAGATCTAAACACTACTCTTCATTGCTTAGCAGAGACTTCTGGCACCCTAAAAGGAATGTACCCGATATCCATCTCTTGGGGGACCAAATATATGTCATCTTCTCACACCGAATGTGTCCTCACGGTTGATCTGTAGGACCCACAATCAGGGACTATGAGACAAAGAAGTACCTCTCTGCGAGTTTTCAGGTTGTTACTTATCTTAATTTTTTTTGTTTGATCATGTGATTTATTTATTTTTTTTTAATTTTTTATTTTTTATAAACATATATTTTTATCCCCAGGGGAGGGTATGTGATTTATTTATTTTTTACTTTACTTTTAGTCTCAAGTTTTAATTTAAATTCCAGTTCGTTAATATACAGTGTAACACTAGTTTGAGGTACAAAGTCTTTTTTTTTTCTTTTTACTTTTCTTAATTTCACTTGTTTGTTTTGACTTTATTCATATGAATATTTGGGGATGGAGTTAGGATGGAAATGTGAATGCTAGAAGTGATTTTGACAATTATATTAAAGGTAAATATCCCTAGATTGCCGAATAATCATATTTAATGCCATTTTTATAGGGATTTAATTTTTCAGATATGATTTTTGTGAATTAAGTATTTTTATTTCAAAAACTTATGACCTTTTAAATTGAGTATTTTGATTTCTGGGCATTTCAATTTCTGGGTATTTTTAACTTTAGGGTTTTCTATTATTACAGTGAAAATTTTTCTGTTTAAAACAAGCATATTCAAATTTTAAAAGATGAGGTAATTAAAGAAAAATATGGGGACAAATCAAAGTGACCTGCAGATACATCACAGTTGTTCTTTTTTTCTTTTCTGTAGAAGGAGGTGTCTTCTAAGAAATTCTTAACTATGCAAATGAAAAAAGTTACACAATCTTTTTCATTACTCTATCAGAAATAAAGTAAGCTGTTATATTTTTAAAAATGCCCCCAAAAACCTTACTATTTTTTAAAAAGTCAAATTATGAGTCAGTCTATAAAATATGGTCCCTATTCAAAACACTAAGTTCTTTTACTTATTTTTAGTGTACATCAAGGTTTATTAATGGTGGTGCCCTGGCTGGCTCAGGTGGTAGAGCATGTGACTCTTGATCTCAGGATTTTGAATTCAAACCCCACACTGGGTGTAGAGATTGCCTAAATAAATAAAATCTTTAAGAAAAAAAAAAAAGAGAGATTATTAGGGGCTATCTCTAAGTGGTAAGATTTTACCTACTTTTTCATTCTCTCCTGAAATACCCATATTTTCCCAATTTTCTATAATGAGGTATATTCATTTTAACTAGAAATAATTTTAAAAAGTATTTCCTGTAAGAATAACATCTACAGCATGGAAAATAAAGTGTGTCTTGAAAATAAGTGGATATTTCCTATACCCTGTGAGATGGCTATTATCAAAAAGAAAGGGAAAAAGAAAGAAAGAAAAGGAAGAAAAAGTAAATGTTGATGAAGATGCAGAGAAACTGGAACCCTCCTGCACTGGATGGGAATATAAGACAGTGTAGCTGCTGTGGAAAACAATATGGCAGTTCATCAAAAAATTAAAAATAAAATTACTGTATAATCCAGCAATTCCCCTCATTGGGGATATATTAAAAAAAAAAAAAAAAAGGAAAGCAGAATCTCATAGAGATATTTATACACCAACTTCAGAGAGGCACTAGTCACAACAGGTAAAAAGTAAAAGCAACCCAGGTTTCCATCAACTGATGAATAAACAAAATATAATAAACACATATAAAATGGAATATTATTCAGTCTTAAAAAGGAGTGAAATTCTGACACATACCACAACATAGATGGACCTTAAGCTAAGTGAAATAAGCCAGCCACAAAAGGACATGCACTGTATAATTCCACTTGTGTGAAGAATTGAGAGTAGTCAAACTCTTAAAAACAGAAGATATGATGGTTGTTTCCAGGGGGTAGGAAAAGGGCTACATGGGGATTTGGTTTTTAATGTATATAGTTTCGATTTTGCAAGATGAAAAATTTCAGAGATTGTACAATAATGCAAATGTATTTTAAAACACTGAGCTGCATTTTTAAAAATGATGGAGATGATAAGCTTTATGTTATGTGCACTGTACCAGAGTTTTGTTTTGTTTGTTGGTTTAAAGCAAGTAAATACTGCTATTACCATTTAATGGATGGGTGAGGTGGCATGATTCTGGGACATCCAATTTTAATCCCAGAACCATCCTACAAATGTTCACTCTGCTAATTAGTGCTGCATCATCATGGATGGCTTCCTTTAACCTCACCGCTTTGTGTTCTAGATCAGTGCTACCCAATAGAACATTTCACATAGAAAGGTATAGAGGATAGAGGTATAATGGTATAAAGATTTAAAGGAGAGAGCTGTTATATATCTGTGAGTTCAGCACAGTAGCCACTAGTGTCATGTGACTGCTGGACATCTGAAATGTGGCTACTTAGATTGAGTTCCTGCATTTTGTATTTTATTTATTGTAATTAATTTAAGTAGCTACATGTAGCCCCAAGTGGTTATTATATTAATGCTAACCTATACTTGTTTGTATCCACCTTCTTCTACCACCCAAAGAACTTCTTCTTGTGATGATTTTGAGAAAACAGAAGCAAAACTCCCCATCCCCACCAGTTTCCATTTTGCTTTTCTTCCCAGATGACAGGTATTGGAATCACATTCCCTAACCAGTATGTTTTCACTATCTTCCCCACATAAAGAGCATCCTCTGTGATCTTTCATTACATCTCCTGGGCTGGCAAGCACTTGCCATTGTGAAATAGCTGATAAGCACTTTGCTGAGTTTCCGATTGTTATCAGATTAGAGTCATGTACACGATCCTTAATGAGGCTCAAGTCAAGACAAGTAATATGGGAGTTTGAGTAATCTGGGAGTAACTCTAGTTTCTTGGGTCTTACTAGCTGCTGCTAGGGTGCCGTTTCTTTATCTAGAGACATCAGGCATTCAGGGAGATGGCTGACCTGATTGTGGAATATACTCCATTTAGAAGGCAGCAAAGCAATATTTGAGAAAGGCAAGGACAAACATTGGAATCAGTTGGCTCTGGGCTTAATTCTATTTATGCCACATACTATCTACTATCTTGAACAAGTCCAAAACTCCTCTGATCCACCATATTCTGAATCTGCAGGATGAAGATAATACAACATTCCAGATGATGAAGTCTGGCATAAAATGATCAATCAGTAAATGGTATCTGTTAAAAAATGAAAATAAAAAATTAAAAAATAAAAAGACTGATTCTGTGCCCCCTGTTCTTCATTTACATTGTCTCATCTTCATCTCTTCATCCATTTGGCTGTAATAAAAATAAGATGGCTATAACCTCACCTTCTCTTTAAGGAAAGTGTCCCTGGGAATTTGGCTCTTCATTTTGCTTGGAAAAAAATGTGTTGCAGAAATAAACCCTAAGTGATTTATTTAGTTAGAATAAAATCACAGTTTTTATTTAGTATTTTATTTTATTTCTATTTTTGGCCTGGGGATGGGTCGAAGGTAGATGGGAATCCAAGAGATGAGACATGAGCTCAGATGCAGCAAAGCAGGGGGTGGGGACCCACCACTCCAGTATAGCCAAGTGATGACTTTGAATACTAGGAGTATTGTTACGGATTCTGAAGCTGTTGGCTGCCAAGTGTGTGATACAAGTTTCCTGACTTGACAACCCCACAAATCCTTTAGTAGAATTCGCTTTGCTTATTAGAGCTTTTTGCATAAATGGATGCTTGTTAGGGAACTCAATGAGGAGCTCAGCTCTGCATCTATATGAATGTGGGACTAAAGAAGAGAGCACAAGTTGGTGCACATCTGGGTGCCCATTCATCTACCCATTCATCTAGACTCTTAATTAACCAGAATTTATTGAAATTACTTTCTTGAGCATCTCATCATGTGAAATATCGCCAGGCCTAAAGGGAGGTATAGTCTTTGTCCTAAAGGATCTCCTGGAATAAAAAGGACAAGGGTGATAACAAGAGCCATTGAAGGGAAACTAAAGAATTTCCAGTACATCTGCATTGCCTCACTGCTAAGGACAGAGAGAATTCAAGGCTCAGATGCTCAGAAAGACTAACTGATAGTCACTCTGTTTCACAGCTAGGCCTGGGAGCTGTGATTTTAGACATGTAGAATATGGTCATCTTGATAGACTGGAGAAGCTGAACATGGTATCAGAGGAAAGACAGGTGGATCCTTCTATAATTAACCCAACCAAGTGAAGATACAGATGTTATCTGAGCTAGGTTGTGGCAGACACTATGGTAGATTCCAATATCTCTCTTCTTCTTTCTCAGTATCAAACGAACAAACAAAATACTGGTTCTTAGCTAAATCTTCTTACTCCAGCTTCCCTTGCACTTGGCTGACTATGCATTTTGGCTAGGGAGGTTGAGCTTTAAGCAGAATTGTCTGGTGCACTTCCAGGAAGCCCCGCTAGAGGGATGCAAAGGACCCCTCTGGGTGGACCTCCCCCTCTGTCACAGCCCTTGCTATGACTAGGTGGATTAGCTCAAAGAGCTTTATGTACAACATGCTTTGACCACATTTATCTCTCCCAGATATGTATTTATTTAATTGCTCTAATTTTTGATGCCATGTACTCTCTTTTCCACTTTCAAGTCCTATTCATTCTTGATGTCCTAGCACAAGCTCTGCATCTCCAAAATTCTTTGGCCAACACCAGCCATGAGTAATGACTCCAGCCTATGAACACCTATGGCATTACCATGTGGTAGACCTCTATCAAGGTAAAGGCCCCGGACCCCATTCACATGGATGTTCGAGACTCAGTAGTTGCCCATAAGTTTCCTTCATAGAACTCCAGGTCTTTGGAGAGCACAGTCTCTGTGTGTGTGTGTGTGTGTGTGTGTGTGTGTCTGTACTTGAGATGGAGAATTACAGGAAGAGAAAATATACATTAGTGTAGATAATAGAAGTGACCAGAAAAATGCTGTAAAGCCAAAGAAAATTACCCATTTGTGGGAAAACATTTGCTTGGTCTATACTCATATATACAAGCATAAAAGTATATGTGGGATGAAGCACTAGCCACTTCATGAAGACCAAAGAAGGAATATATGAATATAGGCCCACTGATTTTTTTTTTTTAATTTTTTATTTTTTATAAACATATATTTTTATCCCCAGGGGTACAGGTCTGTGAATCACCAGGTTTATACACTTCACAGCACTCACCAAATCACATACCCTCCCCAATGTCCATAATCCCACCCCCTTCTCCCAAACCCCCTCCCCCCGGCAACCCTAGGTTTGTTTTGTGAGATTAAGAGTC
>NC_081557.1:209479752-209488114 GCF_022355385.1 Mustela nigripes | reverse complement strand
GATGGATTTTCAGGTGTTTGCAATCTTTATATAAGCTATCTAGCTGATCTCCGGCTAGCTGAAGCAGTCTCAGCTTGCTACTTCTCCGCCATCTTGACTCCTCCCCTAGGCCCACTGATTTACATACAAAGCCTAAACTAAATTCCTGTGGGAAACTAAAATTATTGGGTACACAGGTATAAAATGAATATGTCCCAAAGACTTTATTTAACTCATTAGCTAATGAAGGAACTGAAAATGATGTTATAACCTGTTTAATGAGAAGTCAAAGAACCTCAAATTTACATGCTGAGAAAAAACGCTTACGTGATTTGCAAAAACTGCTCTATCCATAGGGCAACAATCAACCGCATTCCACTGGACATAATTAATTTGCTTTTATCTAGGCAAAATTATTTGCATTGCTATCAGTTTTCTATAAGTTAACTTCTGCCTTCACAGAATTGTGAAATAGCCTAATAAAAGACAAAAGCTGGCAACTTGAGAGAAGCACACAATCCCTAGAGGCTCCTTCCTTCCATGGAGAAGATAACTATTAATCTCCAGTTCATTCCCAAATCTTAAATTTTTCGCTTCACCACTCATTTCTCTGACATAGCTCAGCCTCCCCTCACTCATAGCTAGATTGAATTTGTTCATAATGTCTCCTCAAACAGGTAACTCTTTCTCGTCTCCCAGGCTTGGACATGCTTTCTGCCCAACTTCACCAGCTTCCCCTCCTCTAGCTCACCCTCACCAATGTCCTCACCTCTGTCCTTTCCTGGTTTCTTTGTCAGACAAGCCTTGACCTTCCACATTAGAGAGTCCATCTTCCCCACCCCCCACCTCCCACATTCCTGGTGCTATGTAATATTGGATGCTCACTTCTTTACATGTGTAAGCAAAATGGAGTCAGAGAAAAAGTATATCCATTGCCTGGTTGAGTGAAAAAAAAAAAAAAAAAAAGGACGAAAGAATGAATGAATATAACCCAGCTTCCACATCCTCACACATAATAAAAGAAAGGATCCCTGCCCTGCCCCCTCTCAAGATTAGGATGAGTTTCAGGGCAGACCCATAGACAATGACAGATGGCTTGACAAGTAAGAAGTTTTCATTTCATTTGATTTGGTTTATTAAAAGATATATAAAAATGAAAAGTTCTTTGGCAATTTCCACTTCTGACAAAAAAAGTCACAAACAGTCAATGATAAGAATCATGATTGGAAGAATATTTTGAAGTTAATTTCAAATAAAATTGGTCAATAGGCAAGAGCAGACATTTTAGGCATCCTTGAAAAAATGAAAGTTAAAATAATAAATACAAACATGAGGTTGGCATATATTCATGAGCAAGACTGTCAGTTGATTTGGTAAATATTTATTTCCTTCTGACACATGCACTGTGTTCTTTTGGGGTATTTACGGAGGGGCTCAGTAATGAGCTGTTTGCTTTAGTATGATCTAAAAACAAACCAAGGCACATGCAAAATGCAGCCATCTAATTAAGGAAGAATAAATACTATCCCATCATCAGAGCCTCCCACCCACCTGAACTCCAATCTTGTGTCGGGCCTTGCCAAAGACACTTGAAAGCTCTCAATTTACCGTGGGCACCAGATGATGCTCACACGGAAGACAGACCTACTGACTCGTTAAAGTGCACTAATTATTCCACAATTTTGAAAGTGAGAACATATGGGAGCTGTTTTCCTTGTGAGAGTTACTGCTTCAAAAACAAAGTACATGACTGAACAAGTATTTTCCATAACCCATGTTGTTTGCAAATGCTATTCAAAGTCCACCAAATTCACTTAAATTAAAAATGCTTAATTCCTCTCTGGTCAATGGCTGTCTGATACTCAGTTCCTCTTCCCACATCTCTTTATTCCCATTGGGCCTCTGTCCTCTGAACTGTGACTACTTCTACCAAGATGATCAGAGCCAACTTAAAAGTGAAATATTCTAACCATTCAATAGTGATTGGGTCAACACAATGTGAATAGCTGGTGAGATGCTTTCTTTGTCTTTGCAAAAAGAGCAGATGCCTTGGTGCTATAAAGACATGGCCTCTAAGGAGAGAGCCATCTATGGGGACACAGCAGTGAAGATCCCAGGCAAAAACAAAGGACCTTGAGGGATGAGGACAGACCATCTCCATCTCAGGTCAGCAGACTCTTGTATATTTATTCCTATAGCAGCAACCGGTCTAACTTCTAGATGAAAACAACTAAGTATCTGGGTCCCAAAGACAGCTGTATTAAATGAGGCTGTGATTCATAGAAGCACACAAATCCCAAACTAACACTGAATTACTTGAAGACTGAACCAAGTCTGGGGAGTACAGAGCTAAGATTATTCAGAAAAGATGATGTTTATCTAGATATTAACCATTATATTATTTATGGAATGTTTATTCTTTTGTCCTCTTTGTACATGAACTTTGTCCTTGTTAGCTTGCATTTGCTTAGAGGTGAAAATGAAAATTTTCTGAGACTGAAAACAAAGAGAAGGAGCAGGATGTATTTGGCTTTTAATATGTAAAAATAGGATCTGGCACTAAGACAAGGGTCTTCCGAGCCAGGCTAGGTCTTGAAAGCAAGTTTACCAAATCTTTACTTCTCTTCCTTTGGCCTATGAAAACCCATTTATAAAAGACTCATTGTCATAGTGTTCACCTGCACTGTGAAAAAGGTAAAAGGATGTGATGTGAGTTCTGTTAATGGTTGAATTTTGTCCCCTCAAAAGTTATGCTGAAGCCCTCACCTCCAGTACTGGTGTGCAAACATGGCCTTATTTTGAAATCATCTCTGCAGATTGGATCAAGTTAAATATAAGGTCATTAGTGTGGGTCTATGCCAGGATGACTGGGGTCATTATAAGAAGATGACCATATGAAAACACAGACACAGGGAGAGCACCATGTGACAATAGAAGCAAAGATTGGAGTGATGTCTCTATAAGCCAAGGAACACCAAGGATTGCCAACCAACACAAGAAGCTAGAAAAGGCAGGGAAGGATTTTCCCCTACGGGTTTCAAGAAGAGCATTGCCCTGCTGCTCTTGGACTTTTGGCCTCCAGAACTATGAGACAATGAATTTATGTCATTTGAAGCAATTTAGGAGCCCTAGGAAATTTATGCAAGGACTGTTGGACTTTTTATTAGGGGAGCCATAGGTAATTCATGCAAGGACAAAAAGAGAAAGGCAGGAAGAAAGCATAGGGTGAATATCAGTGTCCCTATTTATCCTCTTGGCTTCTGCCTGGTGTCACAAGTACTAACTTGTGTCACAAGTACTAACTTGTGACACCAAAGATGGGTGTGGGGGTGGAGAATCTCCAGCCATGCTCCTCTGAGGACTCCAGAGGAGGCTACATAATAGATGTCCTGCATCAGTCTGGTAAGATAAGCTCAGTGGTGCAAGGTCTCTGCTAAAGGAAGAACAAGAGGGTCAGCTCTCCTAATGCTTCCCTTGGTGCTCTGTGTCATTCCCAAGCACCAGGAAATGCTAAAACCAATAGTATCTTCCATTAGAATCCCACATTTGTCTTGAAGTTCCAATTACTGCTTTTGTTTATCTCTTATTCTCTGTCTTACAGACTTGTTTTGAATGAAGTTAGAATTCAACTCCTGACTTTCCAGTGAAGTAACCATTGCACAAGTTGGTTAAACAATGATTATTTTCCCAGACATTCCAATTTCTGTTAATGTCATGATCATTCATTGAGTCACCCAGGTTTGCCTCTCTCAACTGTGATGTTCCCCAGATAGTTCCTTGATCCATTAAATACCCTACATGCCTTCTAAGATCAGCCTTTTCATTCAAGAGACAAAATTAATGCTTACTAAGCAAGTAATCTTTCTAAGTATTTGATGTTTAATAATGAGTGACAGGAGTGGTAGCTGTCTTCATAGAGTGTATTTAGTCCACTAACAGGGCAGATATAAAGTAATTAGTTACCCAGCTAAATGTCTAATTAAAACTGTCATAATACTGTGAAAAGAAAGTGAAGGGTTCTGGGAGACATGGTAATAGGGGAAATGATCCAGTCTAGGTAGGCCATAAGGAAAGACTTCCTGAGAAAGTGACACTTGATGCAAGACCCTACAAGAGAGTCGGATTTTCCTAGGTGGAGGTAGGCAGGTGTCGAAATAGGAACTGATGGCAAAAAAACCTGGTATGAGCATGAAGGAGGAAATGATGGAACAGAAGCAAATAGCTCAAGAGGACAGCTCTCTACAGTAAGGCTGGAAATGATGGCAAAGACCAAATCTATTGCCATTTTAAGAATTTTGATGTGTTTTTTTTGTTTTTGTTTTTGTTTTTTTAAAGAACAAGAGAAAATGATTGAAGAATTTCAGCTGAGTGGTAACATGCAGATGGCCCGTCTTTAGCCATCTAGCTTTACTGTGAAGAAGTGACAAGAGTCAGCAATGGTGTAGGAAGACAAGCAGACCTGCATGTCAGTTGCCCTCAGTTTGGCTTACGTGCATGGCCACATCTGGGAAGTGGTCAAATATTCTGGAGCCTAGGTCTCACTCCTAGAGTCTCACGAGATTCAGTTGAGTACACCCTGGGCATTTTGATTTTTAAAATCCCTCCAGGGGAACTTAATATAGTCAAGAAAGTCACCAGGGGATCTTAATATAGTCAAGAATGCTGAAGTGACAAGTGCAGTAAACACTGACACAGAACCACTGTGATACCTGGGTGGTTCTCTGCACGAGGGCAGGGGTTTTTGTTACTGTTTGTTTTTTTGTTTCGTTTTGCTTTGTTTTGTTTGTCTCTTATGTTATCTGTCATTCTTGCCCCCATATCTAGAATAATATCTGGAATGATGGTTAATAAGAAAAGGAAGAGGGGCATCTCAGTCAGTTAAGCAGGTGACTCTTGGTTTTAGTTAAAGTCATGATCTCAGGTTCATGGCATCCAGCCCCACTTCAGGCTCCTCACTCAGTGGGGAGTCTGCTTGTCCCTCTCCCACTGCTTCTTCCCCAGCCCCCATGCTCTCTCTCTCTTTCTCAAATAAATAAATAAATAAATAAAATCTTAAAAAAAAATAAGAAAAGGAAGAAAAAAAGAAACGGAGGAAATGAATGAACATTTTGTTTTAAATATATGTGCTACTATTTACATTTATACCCCTCTCTCTAAATAAAATACTTTGCCTGGTCTCTAGAATAAAGCCTACAGCACTGTAGTTACGGTTTTTCCCTCCCCTCCCCTATCTTTTAAACAGTAGCACCCCCTAGGGTTTAGCTATGTTCATGGGTGCCCAGCTGGAGACCCTCTCATAATTTCCCTGCCAGGTTGCTTGCTGAAGTGAACAAGTGCAGGTTTTAAGTCCAGTCCCCAGAGACAGACACGGATGTCTTTCGTCTTCTTCCTTCCCCTCCCAGGGCTGGAACAGACATGGAGTTTATGAGTCAGCTTTTCAACACTGCAGACCGAAGCAGCATACCTTGGGAGGATAAAGTCACATGTTAGAGCTACCACAGAAAAACCATCTAGAAAAATATTCACATGACAACTAGTTTTCTATTAGACTAAGAAAATAATTTTCACATTTTATACAATTTAGAAGATAAATATTTGAATGTGTATCGTATTTTAATAACCAGATAGGAAAAATAATATTGGGATACTGGAAATGTCATATATTAATTTAATATATGTTTCCCTCAAATATTTTAACACCAGAATTCTTTGGGGAGCTTATGTGTTTTGGGCCAACTTAGCCTACAAAATATTTGCTTTTATTATGAGAATGTCCTATTGTTTCATGATTTCATGTCAAATTATTTTTTAAAGATTTTGTTTATTTATTTGACAGACAGAGATCACAAGTCGGCAGAGAAGCAAGCAGAGAGAAAGGGGGGGGGGGGAACAGACTCCCTGCTGAATAGATAGCCTGATGCGGAGCTCAATCCTAGGATCCTGAGATCTTGACCTGAGCCAAAGGCAGAGGCTTGAGCCACCCAGGCACCCCCATGTCAAATCATTTTTAATAAGATATCAATTAAGCAAAAAATACAAATGGATTCTGTACACTGCATGGGTGTTCATGTTACATCCTAAAAGGACTAAGCAACAGAATATTCATTATTACTTTAAGTTCCTTTTTTATGTGTGTACTTAGCCCAGAAACTAAAGCTTCTTTTCTCCAACTGTCCATTGGCTACTATGGCAGATGTACAATGAAAATGCTTTAGCTGCTCCAAAAAGGAGCTCTGAAGTTCTTTGTCTTTAAATCAAAATTATTTAAGAACATGAAAAATAATAGAAAGAACAAGAAAAGAAAGAACAAGAAATATAATAGAAAAATTCAGGGTGCATGAGAAAGAGTGAGAGAGCATTCACAATGAATGACACACTCAAGTTTGCCTTTGTTAAATAAGCTTATGGGAAACCTTTCCATCTATAGAATGAAAAGTGTTCCCGCTGGTTAGAACTAAAGGTGTTAATCCACAGAAGTGCATTGGACCCTTCATTTCCTGCACCTACAAACTTCTGACACCTGCAGATCAGTGAAGTGGGGACCATGACATTCAGCTTCACCTCCTCATAAGTCATTTGCAAGAGTTCATTTCACATTTCATCCAGATCACAGAACAATGCTTTCCCCCATCAAAGATGCCCAGATCCTAATCCCCAGAACCTGGTCATATTGTTGTTTTACATGGTAAACAGGAACTTTACAGACATGATTAGATTAGGGATCTTGAGATGAAGTGGTTGTCCTGAATTATCCAGGTGGTCCACATATAATCCAGTTATGCTTGCAAGAGGAAAACAGGGGCTCAGAGTCAGAGAAGGAGACATGACCATAGAAGCAGAGGTTGGAGTGGGGTGAGGCTACAAGCCAAGGAATGCTGGCAGCCTCTAAAGGCTCCAAAAGCAAATAAACAAATGATTTTCTAGAGCCTTTAGAAGGACAGCAGCTCTGAGGTCACCTTGATTCTAGCCCAATAAAGCCATTTCTGACCTCTTCCCTCTAGATTTCTAAGACAAAAAATTTGTGCTGTTTTAAGGCACTATGCAGTTCTTTGTTGTGTCAACAATAGAAAATTACTTTTTTATAGAAAAACATTAATCAAGACCCCTATGGCATACTATGTGCAAAGACAAACTTTGATGGATAATAGGCTACAATTAGAATTTTTAAAATTCCTTCAAAAATACAGAACATCTTTGCAACCTTGGAGTAGACAGATTTTTCATAGACAGGACACATAAAAATGAATTAACTGAATCAAAAATCAAAACTCTCCTCATCAAAGGAGCCCTTTAAGAAAATTCAGAGTAAGTCCCAGAGAGGGAAAATATTTGCGATACATATATCTGACAACAGACTTGTATCTAAAATATACAAAAAAAAAAAAAAATGAATGCAGTTCAATAAAAAGACAACCTGAAGCTTAAAATACGAGAAAAGACCTGAACAAGCACTTCACAAAAGAAAATATACAAATAGCCAATAAGCACATAATAATGTGTTCAAAATCACTAGTTAGAAGAGGAGCATAATTAAAACAAAGACTGTCGAGAATGTAGAGCAATCCAGATACTCATATATCACAGGGTGGAAAGGTTAATTGGTATGACTACTTTGGAAAATAACTTTGCAAGTTCTCATCAAGTTAAACCTATACTTTCTATATAGTCCAGCAATTCTACCCCTTGGAATTTACCCTAAAACCAAAAATATTTGTCTACACAAAATCATGATTTTGAATACTCATGGCACCTTCATTTATTCTAACTCAAAACTGGAAACAACCCAAATGTCCATGAACAAATAAAAAGATGAACAGCTTCCAGCATATCAATGCAATGAGAAGAATGAGCCACTGCTACTACTGGAAAGAGGCAAGATTATTTCATGTGATAGAAAATGTTTTTATATCTAGGGGCACCTGGGTGGCTAGTCAGTTAAGCATCTGCCTTTGGCTCAGGTCATGATCTTGGAGTCCTAAGATCAAGGCCTGAACCGGTCTGCTTCTCCCTCTGCCCCTGCCCCAACACAGCTCCAGCTCTCCCTCTCTCAAATAAATAAATAAAATCTTAAAAAGAAGAAGAAGAAGAAGAAGAAGAAGAAGAAGAAGAAGAAGAAGAGGAAGAGGAAGAGGAAGAGGAAGAGGAAGAGGAAGAGGAAGAAGAAGAAGAAAAAGAAGAAAAAGAAGAAAAAGAAATGGGCTGCCTGGGTGGCAGTCATTAAGCATCTGCCTTCAGCTCAGGTCATGATCCCAGGATCCTGAGATCAAGCTCCACACCCCACCCTACTCAGCAGGAAACCTGCTTCTCCCTCTCCACTCCTCCTGCTTGTGTTCCCTCTCTTGTTGTGTCTCTCTCTGTCAAATAAATAAATAAAATCTTTAAT